>NW_006159555.1:1749889-1831819 GCF_000334495.1 Tupaia belangeri chinensis
TGAATAAGGATGATTTAGTTTTCCTCTTATTTATGAGTATTTTTTCTTCCCCATGCCACAACTGGCTACATTAACTATTCAGTAAAATACTTATCTATAAACCATAAAAATAAGCTCAATATGTATATGACATTTAATAGTTAGAAGTACAGTATATGAGCAATAAAAACAAAAATATTTTAAAATAATTTAGGCTCAGTCATAGTAGCACACACAAAGTGCTATTGCTGCTTAGAGACTGAGGCCACTTGGGAGACCCAGTTTTGATTCCTGGTACACTCTGAAAGGCTGGAAGCAGTGGTGCACAGCTGTACTACCCAGGAAGCTGAGACAGAAGGATTGTGACTTAGCAAGACCCTACCTAAAACACCACACACGGATGGACTTGATCGAAGAGTACTAGTCCTGCCTTAATAAGTTTAAGTTCAAAATATTTTTTCCACAGGTTTTATGTTATGTCTGAGTCTACATGATGTCCTCAAAATATTGTGATGAGCTTGACATTTGCAAACATAAGGTGAAGGATGATTTATTTGAAGAGAGAGAGTGAGAATGTTTATGTATGTGTATAATCAACTCTCATCTCTCACTTGAATTTAGAGATCTTTCATGTCTTCTAATATCCTCAAGTTCCTACAGCTCCCCTGTGATACTGGGCTCAAACCATACTATACTAACTTGAGTTCTCCTGTGTGTCTTGTTCTTTCTCACTTCTATGTTATTGTAGCTTCTACTCTCTCTGCCTGGAATACTCTGCTCTGCTTCAGTAGTCTTGTCTGATTCACTCCTCTGAATTTCTTCCATCCTAGATTTTTTTTTTTTTTTACATGAGCAAGGCCTCCTCTACTCATCAAAACTGTACTTAAAATTCTTCCCAAATGTGCCTAAAACACTCTCCATCACCTCTATCATGATTATTTACAACACTGGAATTAAGCTACAAATGATAACTGTCATGCTCACTATTTGTTCTGAGTGTCTAGCAGAACACTAGTATACTGAATGTTCAACGAACATTTGTTAGTGGATTTTGATGGTTTGCAGGTAAAGTGAATTGGGCTGAGAAGCTTTATTATTACCCAAGGGTTTTTTTTTTTTTTTTTTTTTCTCTCTCTCTAGTCTCCGATGTGTTTTAGAAACATGGAGCCTAGTAATACTTAGCTGTGTGTGATGTTGGAACCTAGATCTGGAAGTCCTTAATACCACTGCTAAGGTTCTGACTTAGAATCACTTATGAGACGTGCCTGTTTTCTAGATCTCTAACTGGAATCCAGAGAGATTCCAGAGACTAAATTCCTATAGAGGACACTATAACTTCTATGACCCTTTGAATTTTAGGGGGAACATTGTAATTTACACATAAGTCAGGATGACTCTTGTTACCTTGACTGGCATTCATCTGGTATTTGGAAATATTCAATGAATGGTTATGAACCTCTTTTTGGGCAAGCAATTAAGGTTATAGTGAGTTTCTATAATGCAAAGCGAATAATGGCCACCGAGTAGCTATCATGTATTTCAAGATTTTGGATCTTTGCTAGAGGCATCCTATAGTCATTTGAGGATTATCTAGGATTAAAAGTTGTCTGTGTGTATCTATGGCCAACTACACCCATGCATCTGTATCTGTCATCAGCATTCTGTCTGTTTCTTGTCCTGTCAATTCCACTTATTTTTATTGAATTTACAATTCATGTTGTCATTTATTACTCTGATATTTCACACATTCAAAGACTCCTCTTATATATCCATTATCACTGAATATGTAGAATGTTGTCTCTGGTCAAGACATATTTTAAATATGGACTTTCTAGGCAATTGAGCTGTATACTTTTTTAGTGTGTTCTTCTAGTTCTATAGAGGAGATTAGGCAGTCAGCCATTTTCCTTTTATTGCAGATTTGGATCCCTCATATCATTCTGGTGGATATAACCATTTGTCTTTGCAGTAAAATCCCCACAAATATTTTATGGTCTGAATTCAATAGTCTTAAGAGCTTTCAATTTCTGAAGTCTTGCCCTGTTCCTTCTTAAACACAATAATCAATAAACCCTATGTCATGAAGTCATCTTTTTTTTTTTTTAATAGGAAGATGGCATTGATAACTGTTGCCAAACTCTTCCTTTAAAATCTGAAATTCTGTGGTAGGTTCTTTTGTTCCAGTAATCACATTCTTTGAGTAGTCTTTCTTCAGTTTCTCTATATTATACATATAGTACTTAGTTATGCCATACTGTCAACAATTATTTTTCCTAGACTGCCAAAGGTAGAACTTTTCTATCTTTTCAAATTCTTATTACCTACTTATTTTGTTTCACAACAAATCAGACAAAAGTTTTTTTAAATGATTTTTTTGAGACACAGTTTTATTTTCCCCTATAAAATTGATGCAATATTTTTTTTCTTGTGCTCCTCCTCTTTTACCTCATTTTCATCACTTTCTTTAGTTTTGGGAACATTTTAGTAGATTTGAACATCATAAATAACTGCCTCTTTATATTCTTTTACATAACCTTTATGTATAACTGTCTCACTTGTACTTCCTGATCTTTTATTGGAATAGATAATTTTATATTGTCATCAATTAGGATTATACTCATGACTATGAACAAGTTTAGACTGGAGTGGGGAGAGGTTATGAGAAAAAATAAATTTGGGACCAGCAGTTAGTTTAATGGCTATGTCACTGGACTCCCATGTAGTTGACCATGGTTCAAGTCACGGACCCAGTGGCTTAAACTTACGCCGGGCGCGTGTCCATGCACGCCCAAGATCCGGAGAGGAGAATGGAAGAGAAGGGATTGTGGTGTGGCCATCCCCCCTAGGGGGTGAATTCTTGCTTTCTGTCTCTCTCTCTCTGTCTGTCTGGAGAGCGCACACGCCCTATACCAAAAACCTCTCCAAAAAAAGAAAAAAAAAGAAAAAAAATATAAATTCAAAGAACATCTTTAATATACTGAGTGTTTATTATATTCCAAGTACTGAGTTAAATGCTATACATACACTATCTATTTTAATTCTTATAAATATCCAATCCCCCCACCCACACTCGTACTTTCTCGATGAAAAAGTGTAGTTCAGAAAACGTTAGTAGACTGACAAAGGACAGCAGTAACAAAATAGATTAACTCTCTGGGATTTTGAAGAACAAAAAAAAGTAACTTTAAAGTCTAAGTGGTAGAGGGACCAGCAGTTAGCATAATGGCTATGTCGCTAAACTCCCATGTAGTTGAAAGCAATTCAAGTCCCGGACCTGGTGGCTTAAACTCACGCAGGGCACATGTGCGAGCGTGTCCAAGATCCCAAGAGGAGAGGGGAGGAGAAGGGAGGAGAAGGGATTGCGGCATGGCCATCCCCAGCCCCCCCCGGGGGGAGGTGATTTCTCGCTTTCTATGTCTCTGTCTCTCTCTGTCTTTCTGGTGAGTGTAGGCACCCTATAGTGAAAACCTCTCCCCCCAAAAACCCAAAAAAACAAAAAACAAAAAACTAAGTGGTAGAAACAGTGCTATGGAAAGTCTCTGGGAGTTGTCACGGTCACCAAATGAAAGCTACTCTCTCTTGGTTTTCTGCTTGCACTGACCAATTCTACACATCTTTAAAGGTTGGCTTGGCTTAGGATTCAGTCTCTGATCCTCATTTCTTTTCTGTCTATCTTGTTCACTAGGCCATTTAATCTATTCACAGGGCTTTAGCTACTTAATACTCACTGATGAATCTCAACTGTGTACGTTTACTGCAGAATTAGCTCCTGAGGTTAAGACTCATAAATACATCTTCCAATTTGATTTATCCATTAACTTGCACTTAAACATTTTATGGGTCCAAAATAGAGTACTTGATGTCTAGCCTTCTCAAAATAGTCTTGAGTTTTCCACATCAGTAGTGTCACCACAGCTAATCAAGACAAAATTATAGGAAGTATTCTTGGTTATTTCTTTTTCCTAACTTTCCCAGTACAGTTTTACTGGTGCTATCTCTAGTACATATTTTGAATCTGTCTGCTGATACTAATTTCCACTCTTCTATTTTAGTCTGAACAACTGTCTCTTAGCTGAACTATTTCAAGTAACCTCTCTAACTGGCCTCACCTCTTCATTCACCATGTAGCAGTGAGAGTGATTTTATTCCAAAAGACTAATCAGATCATAACCACTCCAACCACACAACATGCACAGACATCAGTATGTCTTACAGGCCTCTTTCTAGTTTTAGAAGAAAACTCAGATTATTTAACAGGATCTCAATGTCCTATGTATTCTAGCTCCAATTTATTAGCACATCTTTAACCACATCACATACCATGTTCCCTTTCCCTTTTTATGTTCTAATTATGCTCCATTGATTATCTTCCCCCCTCCCCACGCCCCGTTTTGGCTTTGCCTTTGCCTGCTTGCAGGCCTCACCCTGAATTGCTGTACTCTTTGTTCTTAATGTATTTGGTAGGTTCTTATGAAGTCTCAGCTCAATGTAAAATTTCTCAGGGAGAACTTTGATCATTCTATATAGTCCCTTACTCTTCTCTGATGCCACTTTTTATCATATTGCCATCTTAGATCCTCATTTTTACTTGTCAGAATTTGCGCTATTGTGATAATGATTTGTTTATTCAGTTGCTTAAATCAGACTCCCAGGAGGGAAGAGATGTGTTTCTTCATTATATCCACAGTTAACAGCAGAGTGCTTGGAAATTGCAGGGATTCATTGTTGTAGGGATTAAAAAAAGAAAAAAAAAAGCAAATGAATGAAGTCTGAGGTTGTGTTTGCAAGGATAAGATAGGTTGTGAGATATCAGGAATGAGGTAATTCAGGTTATTTTGATAAACTGGTACTTTTTTTCTTTTGAGATATGTTTTACCTTAGGACATGAGCAATTGCTGGACAGAAAGAGACTGAGACAGTGAGGGGAAAGTGAAAAATCTTCCATCCAGGGGGATGGCCACACCACAGTTCCTTCTCTTCCATTCTCTTCCCAGGATTTTGAGCATGCACGCACATGTTTGTCATGTTTCCAGCTGTCAGGTCTGGGACTAGAACCATGGTTGGCCATTTGGGAGTCTAGCAATGTAACCACTATGCCATCTGCTGGCACCTTGTTTTTATTTTTAAAATTTACTTGCAACTATGGGATTTCTGAAATAAGACTTAGAGGATTCTTGGTGTAGGCTGTTTGAATATTGCTTATATTTGTTACCAAAAAACTTGAAATATTCATCACCCAGTCCAATCACATTTTTCTATTATTCATTCATTCATTCTATGAAGAGAGAAAAGAAAGAGAGAAATTCCTGCCCCCAATGGGACCTTGGCAACACAATCTACAATTAGATTTCTTCTAGTCCCAGGATCATGGAAAGTGTATGCCTAGCATGCCCAGGGAGGTCTCTAGACTTGAATTGAGAGCTTTCCCTTATAGGATTATTGCAGAGTATTATGTTTCATTGCTGTGCCACCATCTGGCCTCCTCTTTTTTGCACTTAATGTCAGTTTCTCTTTTTAACAGTTTTAGTTTAGGAAAGCCCTTCACATTCTGTAATACTGTATTTGTTACCTTTTTATGAACAGAAGTTTATTGGTTACTCTCATCTCTTTCTTGTAGAAGTTAACTATCACAATGACTTATATAAGAAACACCATTGTGGACAGCAGGTGGCGTGGTGGTTAAAGTCCTGGACCCCCATGTGACTGAGTGCAGTTTGAGACCTGGACCTGGTGGCTTGAAACTCAAGTTGGATAAATGTGCATGCATGCCCCAAATACTGAGAAGAATGGAGTAGAGGAATTGTAGTATGGCCCTGCTTCCTGGGGCGGGGGGGGGGTTGATTTCTCACTTTCTGTCTATCTCTCATACTCTCCAGCCACCACACACTCCCTATAGCAAAAAATCTCTTAAAAACAAACAAACAAACAAAAACAACAACGAAAAAATAAAACACTATTACTCCTACTAATTGTAGTACACAATGGATGGTGAAAGTGTTTTACCTAAACTATGATTAGCACTCTGCTAATATTTATATCTTTACTCATTGAATTCACACTGTACCTCTTAGAGAGAATAAAAATGAGATTACATTGCTTGTAAGGGCAAAATGGGAACTTGAACCCATGGGAACAAAATGGCATCAACTACTACAGTCTATCCACTTAGTTCTTCCTTTTGCTGCCTTCTCACCAGAGTGCCTCATGCCTCATATGGATAGGAATGACATCACAATGATAAGTGGAAGAATGATGGAAAATAAATTCCTTCTACATAGTTAAGATGGGCTATTCCTACAAGTCCTCAACACAGCAATTTGATTCTACAGACTTGTGTTCACATTATCTACCAATTGTATCTCTGTGTAAGCATGACTAAAACTTAGAATTATGTCCATTTTTGGAAACACTTTTGCTTGTATTTTACTAAATCATAATTTTGGAGCATTTGTAAGTCTACAGAGTGGAATACCCACTTGGTCTGTGTTTTTAAGTAGTGTTTTTTCAGTAATCTTCAGATACCCTTGCTTATGAGGGGCAAATTCCTATGCTTCATTGCAGTCCAACTGAATGAAAATTTTTAATCTACCTGATCCTTACTGCAAGCGTTTCAAAACCTTCCCATTAAAAAAATCCCTTCATCTTAACAATAACCAAAAAAGTACTTTTAACTTTAAAATTTATAAATATGTCAAGAGAATTTATTGAAAGAAGGGATTCCACGCCCTAAAGCAAATCTATATCACTCAGGTGATTGGTTAGACATAAGTGTGTATGCAGGAACAAGAAATAATGTGGATTTAATGTTAGCCACCAGGTTATGGTAACAACAATTTTGAGAAAACTGGCTAAGGCAGACTCATAATTTTTTGTGTTTCTGGATTATTCATTGGTATATTTCTTTATCCCGTAGTGTTCTACATAGACACTTACTGAATTGGTATTCAATGAATTTATTCATTCAACAAATGTTTGATCTATTTTCTCACTGATCTAAGTGCTGGCCACTTTTTTTTTTTTTTTTTAATACCAGAGAGAAAGTGCTCTTGCAGTCATTCTGTCTGTCTGCAATCACCAAATATTACATTTTGAAGACAAAACTTTTTGATTTGACAAACCCAGTTGCACCTCCTGAGTGTTTTTGTCTAGCTATTTCTTTTTCAATTTGCTGTTGAATAAACTTGCATCCAAATCAGAGCTGCTAAAATCATGGCTCTTTTCACATGCAAAGGTGCACCTTATATACATTTTGAAAATATTCGTAAAGAATTTCCTGCAGAATACCTTTTTCCAAAATGCCTGCTGTAGCTGTCTGTCTGTAGCTTAAAGAGTTTTATAGCAATTCCTGGGTTTTAGGTACAAGAAATGTTATATTTCAAGTTGTATGTTTTCTTGAAGATAAATATTTTATAGAATACCTTACTTTTGTTATTTTTTTCCCTCCTGCTATCAAAATAATGCTGAAGTCTTTTGAATCTTTTTTAAAATGCTTTAATCCTTGGTGCCTAGCATATAATAGGAATTCAAAAAATACTGATTGTGTGATACAAAGAGCAAATAAATAAAACATTATCCAATCTGCAGCAAAAAATATTGTTTATAACATAATTCTGCCTCTTCAAAGCTTTGTTAATTATTACATGTGCTTTGAAAAAAAAATGAACTAGAGAAAATATTTTATGGTTACAGCAATAGTTCTTAGACTCGAGCATACTTTTAAATACTAAGAACAGAAAATACTATTAAAATAAGCATGTGAAACTCTTTCGAATGTAGACCCTTGGAGTATTGTTAGATCCCCTTCTTACAAGCTGCTTAGATTTTAGAAAAAAAAAATATCCTTTGACTTCTCAAAAATTGAATAGGCACCCCTCTAACCTTTGGACTTTAAGGTAGTTAGAATCGATTGTTCCTAATCTTTATTGATGTCTCCTTTAGTTTCGCTTGTTTTTGTGTTGTTTTATGTTCTGCTTTGAGTATTTCTGCAAACCATTTCTGCTCCTGACCCCTTGATTTGTATTATTTTTATAATTTTCTTTACTCAGATCATATGCTTCCTTCTGCACCTGGATCATCTTTTGTCCTTGAACCTGGGCTAAAGAGAATGCTGTAAATGCTAATGAATTCGGAGCTGTCTCCCTTGCTTTCCTTGAATCTTTCCCCTTGCTTTCTCCTTGCTGGCACTTTGCCTCTGTCTGAGTATTTTACATTCCTGGAGGTCAAACTTCTCTGACTTTGGCTGCTCCTTTTTTGTGGGGTTGGATAACAGTAGTCATTTCTATAGATTCCAGCCCCCCACTTCTTGCCCCCAATAGAGTTGACATTTCTGGTTAAATTTGGTGTCTTAAAAGCATGCAGTGCTTCTGGAAAACCAACTAAAGTCACAGAAAAAGGAATAAAAATGGTGAAATTCTACAGTGGCAACAGAAGTGAAGGCAACAGCAGCTGAGAGATGGCAGAAAGCTTTGGCTGGAAAGCACTTGTGTATAATGAGTGGACAGGTAAAACAAAAGTGGACTCTAGATGCTACAATGAAGGCTACTAGACTGGAGAAGGTTGTTATGTTCCACTGGAGCTTGGAAAGCCCCTCAATCTCCAAAGAATGAGAAAGAATTAGGTTCTGTGAAGGCAAAATTTGGTTGAGAAAAAATTCAGGAAGAATGCTTTATTTTTTGGGACCAAAAGTTGGCATAATGGCTATGTCACTAGACTGCCATGTAGTCAACCATGGTTCAAGTTCTGGACCGGGTGGCTGAAACTCACACCAGGCATGCGTACGTGCATGCCCAAGATCCCTAGAAGAGAGTGGAGGAGAAGGAACTGTGGCATGGCCAACCCCCCTGGGGGGTGATTTCTCATTTTCTGTCTCTCTGTCTCTCTCTGTCTTTCTGGCAAGCGCGTGCGCGCGCGCGCGCGCGCACACACACACACACACACACACTTCTCAAAAAAAAAAAACCCACAAATGCTTTATTTTTTTATTAAAAAGCACAGTTAGAAATGCCTGATGCCCCCTTACTTCTCACAGCAAAGCAGTTACTTCTTTTCCAACTTTGAGGGAAATTAAGTAGATTTTCCAGAGAAACTGACCTAGAAGGGATTTTGAAGCATGGATCACAGGCAAAATCAGAGGTAGGATGAGCTTCCTTCTTGAACGTAAGGGGCTTATGTGAATGTCTGCATATCTAGCGAGGAGAATGCCTCTTCTCTTTACATTGTCCAACACTTGAACTGATAGATCATCCTTGTCAAATTCAGACATTTGAGGATTTCCCCATAAAATTTTTCTCTGGACTTTATTAATTTATAAGGCAGTCAATATATAGAGTTCTAAATTGGTTTTTAAATCTTTCACTCTTGCATGTAATTCAAAGACCAGCAGAAACTTGAGTACACAGTGTTAAAAGAAAAATAAACCAGTTAATTTAATAGGATAGAGTTTTAATAGAGCAAATCTTAACATGATTTAAGTCAGGCAGTTGTCCCCAGACTTCCGGCCAACTCTGACCAGCCTCATGGCCAACTCGGTCTTTTAAGTGGGCAGAACAGGAAAGTGAGGTGTGCAGTGAAAGAGAATGTGTTGTACAAAAACGTAAATGAAAGAGTACAGTAGAGAAGTTTGTCTGCCTTATCACAGTTTAAAAGTTGGGATGCCTGTGACTGACTGAAGCCTAGCTGCTGTGATTGGATATAACTTAGCAACCAGCTCAGAATAACATATATGATTTTGGCTTATCCATAGGAATCAAAGTGTGGGAGAACAGTGGCTGTTTTAGTCAAAAATAGTTTAACTTAACAACATGTAACAATTCAACAAGAAAGAGGCAAAAACAAAAACAGACTCCATTCAGTGAATGAAAGAAAGCAACATAAAACCATAATTAATATTCTCAGATAAAAGAAAATGTTGCAGTCAAACAGAAACAGAATACTATTAATCAAAGAAACACTCAAGGAAGTAGGAAATTTTCTTTGAAATGAAAAATATAATAGTTGGAAAATTAAAATATTAAAAGAAAAAGTCGATGTAATCTTCAGTTCTTAGACTCGAGCATACTTTTAAATACTAAGAACAGAAAATACTATTAAAATAAGCATGTGAAACTCTTTCGAATGTAGACCCTTGGAGTATTGTTAGATCCCCTTCTTACAAGCTGCTTAGATTTTAGAAAAAAAAAATATCCTTTGACTTCTCAAAAATTGAATAGGCACCCCTCTAACCTTTGGACTTTAAGGTAGTTAGAATCGATTGTTCCTAATCTTTATTGATGTCTCCTTTAGTTTCGCTTGTTTTTGTGTTGTTTTATGTTCTGCTTTGAGTATTTCTGCAAACCATTTCTGCTCCTGACCCCTTGATTTGTATTATTTTTATAATTTTCTTTACTCAGATCATATGCTTCCTTCTGCACCTGGATCATCTTTTGTCCTTGAACCTGGGCTAAAGAGAATGCTGTAAATGCTAATGAATTCGGAGCTGTCTCCCTTGCTTTCCTTGAATCTTTCCCCTTGCTTTCTCCTTGCTGGCACTTTGCCTCTGTCTGAGTATTTTACATTCCTGGAGGTCAAACTTCTCTGACTTTGGCTGCTCCTTTTTTGTGGGGTTGGATAACAGTAGTCATTTCTATAGATTCCAGCCCCCCACTTCTTGCCCCCAATAGAGTTGACATTTCTGGTTAAATTTGGTTTCTTAAAAGCATGCAGTGCCTCTGGAAAACCAACTAAAGTCACAGAAAAAGGAATAAAAATGGTGAAATTCTACAGTGGCAACAGAAGTGAAGGCAACAGCAGCTGAGAGATGGCAGAAAGCTTTGGCTGGAAAGCACTTGTGTATAATGAGTGGACAGGTAAAACAAAAGTGGACTCTAGATGCTACAATGAAGGCTACTAGACTGGAGAAGGTTGTTATGTTCCACTGGAGCTTGGAAAGCCCCTCAATCTCCAAAGAATGAGAAAGAATTAGGTTCTGTGAAGGCAAAATTTGGTTGAGAAAAAATTCAGGAAGAATGCTTTATTTTTTGGGACCAAAAGTTGGCATAATGGCTATGTCACTAGACTGCCATGTAGTCAACCATGGTTCAAGTTCTGGACCGGGTGGCTGAAACTCACACCAGGCATGCGTACGTGCATGCCCAAGATCCCTAGAAGAGAGTGGAGGAGAAGGAACTGTGGCATGGCCAACCCCCCTGGGGGGTGATTTCTCATTTTCTGTCTCTCTGTCTCTCTCTGTCTTTCACTTCTCAAAAAAAAAAAACCCACAAATGCTTTATTTTTTTATTAAAAAGCACAGTTAGAAATGCCTGATGCCCCCTTACTTCTCACAGCAAAGCAGTTACTTCTTTTCCAACTTTGAGGGAAATTAAGTAGATTTTCCAGAGAAACTGACCTAGAAGGGATTTTGAAGCATGGATCACAGGCAAAATCAGAGGTAGGATGAGCTTCCTTCTTGAACGTAAGGGGCTTATGTGAATGTCTGCATATCTAGCGAGGAGAATGCCTCTTCTCTTTACATTGTACAACACTTGAACTGATAGATCATCCTTGTCAAATTCAGACATTTGAGGATTTCCCCATAAAATTTTTCTCTGGACTTTATTAATTTATAAGGCAGTCAATATATAGAGTTCTAAATTGGTTTTTAAATCTTTCACTCTTGCATGTAATTCAAAGACCAGCAGAAACTTGAGTACACAGTGTTAAAAGAAAAATAAACCAGTTAATTTAATAGGATAGAGTTTTAATAGAGCAAATCTTAACATGATTTAAGTCAGGCAGTTGTCCCCAGACTTCCGGCCAACTCTGACCAGCCTCATGGCCAACTCGGTCTTTTAAGTGGGCAGAACAGGAAAGTGAGGTGTGCAGTGAAAGAGAATGTGTTGTACAAAAACGTAAATGAAAGAGTACAGTAGAGAAGTTTGTCTGCCTTATCACAGTTTAAAAGTTGGGATGCCTGTGACTGACTGAAGCCTAGCTGCTGTGATTGGATATAACTTAGCAACCAGCTCAGAATAACATATATGATTTTGGCTTATCCATAGGAATCAAAGTGTGGAAGAACAGTGGCTGTTTTAGTCAAAAATAGTTTAACTTAACAACATGTAACAATTCAACAAGAAAGAGGCAAAAACAAAAACAGACTCCATTCAGTGAATGAAAGAAAGCAACATAAAACCATAATTAATATTCTCAGATAAAAGAAAATGTTGCAGTCAAACAGAAACAGAATACTATTAATCAAAGAAACACTCAAGGAAGTAGGAAATTTTCTTTGAAATGAAAAATATAATAGTTGGAAAATTAAAATATTAAAAGAAAAAGTCGATGTAATCTTCTAGACTGTAGTATAAAAAGACAAAGACATGAAGTTCAAAACCCAACTGCAGGTTTTTCAGAGAAGAACAAGGAGGAAAGAATCAGGTGAGAGCAATATCAAAGAAATAAGATGGCTTTTTCAGAAGTAAGGATTATAAGTTCCTAAAATGAAAGAACTCACTAAGCACTTTGAAAAAACCCACTCAATGGCAATATAACATGTCTAAATGCCAAAAATAAAAAGAAGGACTTAGATGTTTTCAGAGAGAAAAATGGGTCACACATGGTAGATCGTGTTCAAACTGGCATAGAATTTCTTGAGAGCAACACTGGAAGCTAGAAGATGGTTCTTTGGAATAAAGTAAGTTCCATGAATAGTTTTATAGGTAGCCTAACTTAATCTGAGGAGATAATAAAGACATTTCTGGACATACATGATGATAAGCCTTTATTTTCCACACATCCTTTCTTAGAAAGCTACCATGGTAAATACTACATAATCAAGGAGTATCCAAGAACAATAGATTAGAGTGAGAAACAGGAATTACAGTACATCCAAGAGAGATATGAAAAGAAATCCCATCAAGGCAGTGTGCAGCTCGCAGAGAATTAAGTCTGAGAGGCCAGTCAGAGGGCTTTGGATGGGAGGACTGCTTAGGAAACAATGGAACTGAGCGATTTCCCTGGGAACTAATTTATCCTTGTGGAATAGTATTCTAGAGATTAAAGCTCTACTAAAGGGGTTGGGAAGGATCAGTGATAGGTACTTAAAAAATTAAGGACTAAATTAACTGACTTCATTCACTTCGCTCGCTCTCAGGCCCTCCATTCATTCTTGCAGTGACAATTGGAATCACCATGTATGAGTCAGTTCAATGCTAAACAGTCTTGATTCATGTATTTGGTTATAGTATAGTTCTTCAGTTCTTTCTTCCTGAGCACTTGTTATGGTTTAGATGATAATTCGTGCCCAAAAGTCACATGCTTTAGAATTTGATGTTTGGACATGGTACAGTTTAGTGGGCAGTGATTGGATCAAGGTTATTTCAGCACTGAGGCAACATTCTTGTGAATAGATTAATACTGTCTCAGGAGACCCAGTGATGAGTCTAGATCTTGTAAGAAGGGTTTTGTTTTCCTGAGAAGTAGTTGCTGTGAAAAAGAGAGCTGCCTGAAGCTGTCTCTTTCTCTCCTTGCATGCATCATTAGAGATCCTCTGTGTTTCCATCAGCCATGTAAGCGAGTCTAGAACCAGACCTATGCCTTTGAACTTTCCCAAAGACACAGCTGTGAGTTAATAAACCCCTATTTCTTTACAAACCACCTAGTAACAGGTTTTTCTATTAGCAATTCAATAATGGACTAAGACAATACTTCACCTCTATTTGCTATTTAGCCCCAATCATTGTACCTACCAAATGGTTATGGCATTTTTATTGCATAGACCATTCATTCATTTTGTTAAGTGGTCATTTGCTTAAGAATGTCCCCAAACACTAGTACTGTAGCATCATTTCCCACCTCCTGTATTTGAAAGAGTATATACTTACTGAAAGCAGAGACTTGGTCTCTAGAGGACCTATTTAAAAATCCAAGATATCCCAATTTAATAAATATTAGGTATCTGTAATGTTGAGCTACTTACCAGTTTTGCTAAAACAAATTGTTAATCACCCAGCAATACCCTGAGAACTCAGCCTCTTACCTCTAGTAGGATCACACTTAAACATTCCAGACAAATTAAAATCTCCTTTGTGCAAGAAAATTCATTCTTCCGTATGTGACTCATTACAGCACTTAACAATTCCCCACTGCTAAGAATTTCTTTTTTATGTCTCAGTTAAATTTCTCAAATGGCCAGTTAAGTCCATTCTTTTTTTCTTTTCTGGTGTTTTGTTATGGATACCAGCTGGCCCATACCTTTGCTTCCAGGAGGTCTGTCTTTCTGTCTCTCTCTCACTAACTTGCTGCAAATTGAGGGTAGAAAAAAAAATTCACCTTAACATGGCATGGAATCTTTAAAACACAATAGAGGAGATTATAGTTCCAGTTTATTTAAGGTAACACAACTTTCAGCAGTTGTAGTTTTCTGATGAGGAAATTCTACAGCACAATGTTCCTTTGAATCTTGTAAATGTGAAGATAATTTGGCCATTTACTGACCTTTGAAAACCTTACCAACGTAACTTCTATGCTTTGAAACAGACTACTTTCCTGTAAGTTCTTAGTTTGGTTTATTGCCATGACTATGGGACTTTATTATTAGCCATCCAATCAGACTATAAGTTTAATGCTATTTTTTTAGTAAGTTAAAAAGAAAACATTTATTGTTGATTCCTTTCTTGTTTCATGTAAGTATAAGCAATAACATATATAAGTACACTTATAAGATCCGATTTACTAGAAACAAAATTGTTAGGTCATAGGGTTATTTTTTGTTGGAAAATATGACTAATATAAAATTTAGATTTATGCATAGTAAATACCTAAATTTTATATATAACAAAGTAAATATATAGTTCTGTTTTACATATATTAACTACCTCTATATAATATAGGCAATAATACAACATAACTAATAATGTATATTTATCCTTTATATTAAATAATATGACTTTTGTTTTTCATTTTTATTTTTAAGAGGTTTTTGTTTAGGGTGCATGCACTTGCTGGGAGGAGAGAGAGGGAGACAGTGACAAGGAAAGCAAAAAAATTCACACCCCAGGGGCGATGGCCAGGCTGCCATCCCTTCTCCTCTGTTCTCCTCCTGGGATCTTGGGTATGCACACACATGCATCTGGCATGATTTTCAAGTCTTCAGGTCTGGAACTCAAACCATGGTTGGCAAGATGGCAGTCCAGCAATGTAATCGCTAGGCCATCTGCTGGCCCTATGTCAGTCTTTTATTGATGTGTCAGCATCTAGGGAGAGCTTCCCTACTTCCAGGAGCTGATACCAGTAAGGAGTCTGCTGAGAAGAAATCTTCTAAGAGAGATATATACTTCAAATAGATCACAGACAAGCTAATGTATAAAATGTAAATAGGCTATGTGTTGTATTATTGATGATTTCTGCTTTTCTATAGCCCATTAAGGTGACTACCATTAAAGTCCTTGGCAGTATGTGGGTGGCCAAAGAATTTCTGAGCTACTCCCTGTTGCTTTCAGATTATTGAACCAATTTAGCTCTAGTTAATAACTCTATTAACTGGATAATGGTTACTGTCCTTTTATCAGCTCAGTAACACTACATCCCCATTATAAACAACTGGTCAGTGACATAAATCTTTTTATATAGTAATGCACAAAATACTTTGTCTTTTAAGGCAGTCTCACAGAGACAGTAACTAGCACTGCATTTTTCATTGGGAAAATCTGCCTCAGGCTCCTGTGGGGTTGCAACTGAGTAGCGTCTTCTAAATCTCGTCTATGGAGTTGAGCAGATGGCAGCTTTCTGATTGGAAACTTGATTCAATGCTGCATTTAGTGTGATTAAAACAAATGATGAGCCTGGAGCTGGGTCTATACAACCCCACAGAACAGGTGGCAAAATGGAAAATGAAGGTAACCAGTTTATTTGTCTACACAACACTAAAGAAATGACTTGATGAATTTTTCCCCAACTGGAGTGACTTTTTTTTCTTTTCCCTCATCAAATGAATTGAATTGACCAGCTGTATTGGCGTCCTGTAGACACAGCCTGAAAAGTCTCCTGCTTTAACAGGCTTCAAACTAGTGGGGGTCTGTAGTGACACAGCAGGTGCAGAGAGATCTAAGCCCTTAAATGCAATGTATACACAGAGCTCTGCAGACAGCCCTGTGGAGCTACCACATAAGACGTCTATGGAGTTGAGCAGATGGCAGCTTTCTGATTGGAAACTTGATTCAATGCTGCATTTAGTGTGATTAAAACAAATGATGAGCCTGGAGCTGGGTCTATACAACCCCACAGAACAGGTGGCAAAATGGAAAATGAAGGTAACCAGTTTATTTGTCTACACAACACTAAAGAAATGACTTGAATTTTTCCCCAACTGGAGTGACTTTTTTTTCTTTTCCCTCATCAAATGAATTGAATTGACCAGCTGTATTGGCGTCCTGTAGACACAGCCTGAAAAGTCTCCTGCTTTAACAGGCTTCAAACTAGTGGGGGTCTGTAGTGACACAGCAGGTGCAGAGAGATCTAAGCCCTTAAATGCAATGTATACACAGAGCTCTGCAGACAGCCCTGTGGAGCTACCACATAAGATGGTTTTTCATGTGTAAATGAGAAGGCCTTTCATTTTTCAAGCTATTGCATTATATCCCCTTCTGTTGAAAGACAAACACAGGAAATCAACCAACACTGAGTTAATTACATAAGGGTGGCCAGTATCAGAGTCAGGATTGCAGGCTTCAGTCATGAGGCTGAAGTGCACTAGCATAGCTTGCACTTTGGTACTCAAAGTTCAAACCATAGTGGGAATTCATGGCTTTCTTGGGAATCAGTGCTGGGAGCACATTGGTTTTGAATGAAACGCTTAACAGAATGGCGGTGTGTGGGGGACTGAGTAGGGAAAGCAGTTTTAGGGCAAAGAATTATAAAGAGCTAAGTGACTGATGATAAATAGATATATTTCTGTTTCTTTCATTATATATACATTTCCTAGAGTTAGTCTCTTATATATGGTTTACACTCATATTTTTTTCATAACCTTAGCATCAAAGGAAATGATCTGACATGGCATTTTAGTAGTAACATTTCCCTTTAACACTTGTTTGAATGGAATTTTGAAGTCTCCTAAAATGATTAGAAGAAAAGATATGTGGGTGAAATATGTATTTAATGATTCTCAGTGGTTTTTCTTATTATGAAATTAATAACTTTAGATCTAATTATTGTAAAGAGCATTTAATTCTGTTGTATTCTTAATATTTTCGCTGTTTAGTTTTTGACAGAGTACTTAAATTTTTCAACTTACGTATGTATGGATTTCTCATATTGTATTTGATATTCCAGGTCTCATCAGATAGCTGGAACTTAAACTATTTTAAATGTCAGTTTCCCATATTACATGCTTATGTACATACATGTACATATGCACATAAATATCTTTATGCTGTATGTGTATATGCAAAAACACACTATGTACTATACTCTCTAAAACACTCAAATTATTTACAATCCCTTTAGTGGGGACAAAATAATGAATGCTAAACTCTCCTATATGGAGGGTCTTCCATGGAAACATTGAAAAGTGAAGTTTTGATAATACTATTATCCCCATCTTAATACTGAGAAAGTTGACTCAGAAAGTCAGGAATTTTAATCTAGGTTTTAAGTCTTTTAATACTGACATATACCTTTTCTTATTGAATATATACTTCAGTATAAAGGCTTGAAATATATTTGAATAGGTGCTATAAAATGAATATTATGTATGCATATATGCACAAAATTTTACTTAAGATTTATTTAGTGAATAAATTTTATCTGTTATACTTCTGATGTAGAGATGATTAAGATCTTATTTTCTTGAACAAGATAGAAGTCAGACATATTTCTATTTTCTTTCATTATAGATACATTTTCTGGAGTTGGTCTCATATATGGTTTACGCTCATGTTTTTTTTTTTTTTTCCGTAGGGTTGGCCTCAAAAACAATCAGTATTGGAAACAGAATATGAAGGCCATATTTTGGCTTCCTTACTATTGCTAGTAGCTACTGGAAAATAGGATTTGGCTTTTTTCATATAGCACCTCCACAAGATATAGCTCTCTTGAATGGCAGATGGCTTTTATGTTTGTTTGTTTTTAGGTGTGTTCAAGTAAAACAGCTGAGGCAGTCTGTACTAGAAATTTTTGATAGCTATACAAACAAAGAGGGATCAAGGACATGAGTGGGTCTTAAAGAATCCCTTGAAAATACCCATTACTAAGTTCCACATAGCTGAATACATATATGATTGGGGAATGTATTGTTTATAGAAATACTGAAAAAGCTCTGCCAAATATTCTGGGCAGTGTGTCGGGGGAGAGGTCAGATGGGCTCACAGCTCACTGCCCTATGTTTGTTGTAATGCATCTCTATTCTAGCCATTGATTTTCTGAGCACAGGGGAAAATGAAAGGATATCAGTCATGCTATAGAGGACAACATTGGCAAAATCCTCTCAGCTGTTCAACAAGTGTCTGCTATTGGGTCTGCTCTGTCATTGGCAGCTGGGGGATTGATGTGTACACAACCATCATTAATGCTAATGAAGCTGTACAGGTTATATCCCACTGCACTGACAATGGAAGGCTTCTAGTGTTACGTGTGAGACTTGTGCAAAAAGCCAGTTGGGATTGATCTCACTAAAATAACTGCCCATTTATGCAAATCCATATCCTTTTACAAGACAAATTGGTCTCCCACCTCCCCACCAGTGTTTGCTCAAAAAGAAAAACTATTAGGAAAAGAAAATGTAGGTGTTCTTCTTGGTGGTGATTTACCACTATGACCAATTTTAGAAAAATGAATGTTTAAAACACAAAAATAGTATTAGCATAGTGCTTGTCATTGTCTCTGCATGACTTAATTTTTTAAGAGGAAAAAAATTAAAGACTCCACAAGCTCTCTAGATGTTTCTAAATATCTGGGTTTTCAGATCTTGTAAGAAAGCAAATAGGATGACTACATTTTTTCAATCTTCTGAAATTTTAAATTTATTTTCTTCATGGATGATTGTGTAAGGATACTGATGGGGAGCATGCATTTTGGTTTTAAATTTCTGATTATTTAAAACTTTTCCTAAGTATTGTCATTGTTTTTAACCTTGTTCTACTTGATTTGTAATTAAATCTTGGTAGATTATCTAGTGTTAGTTAAAACACTGAGGAAGGATAAGGACCGTTTCCTTATGGAAGCAAAGAGTCCAGTCTCTTTCTCCTATGTCATGTCCGTATGTATAGTGAATGCTGATTTCAGCTCTCTACCACATACACTTCCAGAAATGGGGAGACAGTGAACAAATAAAGTTATGCTCTTATACAGCCTACCTTTTAGTGTTGGAAGATAGACTATAAATAGAACCAAATTATTATTTTTGTGTGTATATGTGTTTACTAAAACACATTCACGTATTATAAAATATAATACAAAAATCATAGTATATAAACATTTGTATGTGTTTCAATATATATGAAAATATATATATATATATAAAATCACATTATTACATCCTACCTCTGATGATGATAATGTAATGAGGGAATCTCAAGCAGCTAGGGGTAGAGAGCTGTGGGTGCTAGGGACAGAGAATTGTGGGCAAAGAGCTACTATTTTATATGAACTTGGATGGTATTGGAGCTGAAGGGCTTGATGCTAAATATTTACTACTGACTTATGTGGAGAATCAAACCTTGAGAAATATCAAGTAGCTAGACTTTATTCTTTTTGGAGAATAAAGTGACATTTACAAAGTAGCATAATCTGACATTTTCCTCTATTTATTCACTATGGCATGACTTAAGAGATGGAACCTTGAGCAAGGAAATCCATTACTAGTTTCTTGTCTTTTCAGACAAAGGCAGCAATTGGGAAGATTGAGATTCAGAATAAATTCTCATCATTAAAAAATGGCAAAAAGGTTTTTGCTATCATCCCATTGAGCAGGAACAATATTGTCTTTGGGGTTCTTGAGAAACTTTAATTTTTCTCTTTTATCCATTACTTATACCTTCTCTTCCTCCCTTTTACTCCTTTCCAAGGTGATGCAATTATTCTCTGCAGAGTTCAGCATGGCATATTCCCTCCTCAGATTAAGTCTTCTCTGAACAACCCCATTCTTTCCTGCTTATTTTCTGGCTTTTGCCTTCTCTTCTCTTCTTATTTAGTGGGAAAGAAAAAGAAAATAATTTAGCTTATATGTAAAAATTTCAAAAAATAGCATGAACAATAAACTTCACAATATCCTAAGGCTCTTTTACTTACAGTCAATTTAATATTAGTTAAGTTATTCTTTCTTTTTAAATAATTTATAAATACTAGGACCAGCAGTTAGCATAATGGCTATGTCGCTAGACTCCCATGTAGTCTACCGCGGTTCGAGTCCCGGACCCGGTGGCTTAAACTCATGCTGGGCGTGTGTGTGTGCGTGCCTAAGATCCCGAGAGGAGAATGGGGGAGAAGGGATTGCAGCATGGCCATTCCCCCTGGGGGGTGATTTCTTGCTTTCTGTCTCTCTGTCTCTCTCTCTCGTTCTGGTGAGCGCACATGCCCTGTAGCAAAAATCTCTCCAAAAAAAGAAAAAAAATTATAAATACTTAAAGAGAAATTTATTTCTCACAGTTTTGGGGGACAGTTCAAGATCAAGGTCCCAGCAGACTTGGTGTTGACTGAAAGTTTGTTCCATATGGTTGTGTACTTGTAGCATATTTATATCAGAATAGAACAAAAGGCTTTAATTCTATTCATTAGGTAGAACCCTCTTGACTTAATAACTTCCCCCAAACCCCACCTCTTAATACCATCACCTTATGGTTTAAGTTCCAACATATAGATTTTTTTTAATTAAAAAAATTAAAAATTACATTCAGTCACTGTTTCATTACAACATACCAAATGATTTTTCCATCATGAATATACTGTATATTGGTTCAGTTAAAGATATTACCATGCATGTTATCATCAACAGATAATTTTCTATTTTCGTGTCCCTTAAATATTTTGCTTCTTTCTTTATTCCCTTTATTCCCTCCCTCTCACCATCCCCATTCCCCACCTTTCTTCTGCACTCTTTAGTATCAACAGTTGCTCACCATGCTTTTATACTTTCCAATCTTTCATTTTCTGCCATAGAGTGCAGACATTCAGTATTTATTGAATAAGGACATGTAATGCCTCTTTTTCATAGTCTGACTCACTTCGCTTAGCAATGTATCCTGCATATTTGTCCATTTCCTATCAAATGCCAGGGTCTCATTGGTTTTTATGGCTGAGTAGTATTCTGTGGTGTATATATGCCACACTTTTTCAATCCATTCATCTGTTCGTGGACATTTGGGTTCGTTCCATTTATTAGCAATTGTCAATAATGCCACAATAAACATAGATGTGAAAGTTTTTTCTGACTGCATGTACCCTATCCATACAAGCTTGTTAACCAAGATTATTAGCAGAGTTGGGAAGCTAATGCATATATGTATCAAATCTTTTTGTTTACCCAAACATAAGAAAAAGTAATTATCTCATACATTTAAAATGTATTATGCATTTAAAATTTGACCACAATATCTAATATTTTTAGAGTGCATACAGTTGTCAATCTTGTGCCAAGAGAGTCACATACATCACCTCATTTTATTCAATGGTGTTTCATGAGGGAACTCTTATTTTTATGCCCATTTTAAAGGTAAGAGAGCTGGGAACCAGCAGTTAGCGTAATGGCTATGTCGCTGGACTCCCACGTGTGCGTGCATGCCCAAGATCCCGAGAGGATAATGGAGGAGAAGGGATTGCGGTGTGACCATCCCCCCTGGGGGTGACTTCTCGCTTTCCGTCTCTCTATCTCTCTCTGTCTGTCTGGCGAGCGCACACGCCCTATAGCAAAAACCTCTCCCCACCCCCCCAAAAAAATGGTAAGAGAGCTAAAATGAGAAAATATTAAGTAACTGAAGTTACAGAGCTAGTAAATGCCAGATGTGGAATGAAGACTAAGGTAGGCAATGATATAGACCTACAGTAAGTCACCGCCCCAAACTACCACGGCTAGAGATAAAAGAAGAGAAAATAAAATCCCAACGTCAAGTCTTAAAATTCAACACAGTACTAAACTTGCTAGTCACAGAGTTTAGTGAATTTAAATTCTTTAAGTGTTTAAGTATTTGAAGCCTCCTATAGCTTTTAAAAAGAATTAGAAAATGATGTAACTGAAAAGCTGACTTTGTATTGAACCAGACATTGTGGAACACATGTGGAGTGTCTGCTAGTGCATTCTACTGGCAGTGTGCAGAACCAGGGCAATTGGGGAGTTTCCACTCTGAGTTTAAGATGTGCCTAAAGAGAAAAGGTTGGAGTTAGGATTAAGAGTAAGTAAAATACATGGTTTTCAATCTAGGAGCAAATGTATGTTTCTCTTGGAAGTACTATCTCAGAGACCAGTGTTGCCAAAAGTGCCAGAATCTGATTTTTCTTTTTTAATCGGCAGCCAGGCATAGAAAACTATGAGTGAGTTAAAGTCTGGCCTTATCATTCCTTGCTTGCTTCCTCAGGTTACCCTCCATGTCACGATTCATCACTTACTCAACAATATTGAGAAGCTTCCATTTGTCAAGCAAGGAAACAACATGAATAAAGCATGAAGATCCATACCTTTAGTAGAGCTCACTTTTCAGTGGAGGTAGACAGATAACAACTTATATAGGCAAAATTAATAATAATGATAAGGACAAAAGTACATTAGGAAGGAAACAAAAGGTATAATTTCAGAGCGTCAGAGAGAGCCTCTCTGAGAAGGTAGTTTCTGAGTAGATACCATCTTCTTGTCGGGAAGTGTTATACCTGAGGAGATCAAATGAGACAGGTTTCTTTCCTACTGTGTCACATTGGCTCACTCCCAAGGTCTTCTGCTTGGCCCTCTCTCATGTTAGTAAAATCTGTCATGTTATTTTGATGATTATTGTTTTCATTTCTGTCCCTAGTTGTAGGCTTATCATGTTGATCTTGTGCACATTTATTTCTTCCCAAAAGTTGGTCCAGTTTCTCTGTCATTGAATCATAGGATCACTTTATCAATGTATATGAGAAATATATACTCTTCTGCATAAATAGTCACAAGAAGTATAGTAATTTGCTCTTCAGTCAGAAATATGGTAGATAATGTTGTACAAGTTGCTTATACTTGGGGAGCAGGCAGGCATGGAACTAGGGCTTTCAAAGAGTCAGGAAGAAAGAGTTTAGGGGCATGTACTATGTGACAATAGCAATTATTTTCTAATCCTGACATGGAGCTCCTGATGGAAATAATATTTTCTTTATTTCACTAATGAAAATATTGAGGCTCAATTGATGAGTCTGGCTCCCACTGTAGCCTTCTGAGGTGTTTATCCTAGTTATTCTGTTTCAAACATCAAACACATAATTTAACTTTTCTGTATTTCCATTGTGTATAAGTGTTAGGAGGAGCGTCTATCTGGGTGTCATAATTATAGGATAGATCACATAGGTTTTAGTACTGCAGTGATAGCACCTCTGTTAATACACTATAATATTCTCCAGCTTTCATCTTTTAAGTCCTTATTGAAATAGTGTAATTTTTGCTATTCAAATGATGTGTCCCAGTATCAGTAGAATACTGAATAACATCAAAGAAAATAACAAGCTTTATGTGATATAAAATTCTTTTTTATAATGTTAATTTTTATCCTGTAGTAAATCTAATGTACATTCAAGTTATACCACTTTAAAATGGTATGCCTGTTAACCAAAATAACCAGGAAAAATAGACCATATGATAGCTGGACAAATAATAAAAGCACTTATTATTGCACTTCTCTCATCTTTTACTCAGGACTTACAACATAATTATTACTGTTTGTACATTTAAAATATAATAGTAAAATAGCTAATAGTTGATATACACCTTTTCTATGCTTTAGGCTAAGCTTTGTGTGCATTATCTCATTTCATCCTCCTGGCACTCAAGTATATAAAGATACTATTACAACGCCTATTTTATAGGTGATAAGAATGTCCGGGTAGAAAGCTTGCCCTAAGTTACATAACAAGAGGTGAGTTTAGGATTAGTTAGTTTGACTCCAGAACATACACTTAACCACTGCCACTTCCAGAGATTAGTGGAGAGAATGTGGAGTTCAAAATTAGAAGTTCCTCATTTTAATAGCTTTGTGATCTTAGGTATTGTTATCTTGACTCATGTAACAGATGTTCTGAGGGACGGGACATAAGAGAGGAGGCACTTGACATACATAAGAATGTAAAATTCTGCAATGGAAAAGATGCTTGTGGTAATATCCTTGATAGCAACGTAATGCATGCTTTTGCAAAACTTTATTATGTACTATATAAATGTACATAATTAAAATTTTAAAAGACAAAAAAGGCAAAAAGAAGACATTCTGTAGAAAAATTAGATAAGGTATGGGAAAGTGCTTTGAAAATTTTGATATTAGCCTAATAAATAGATGAATTTATTTCATTTAAACTACTTTTTTTTTTTTTGAGAGGTTTTGCTATAGAGCGTGTGCACTTCCCAGACAGACAGAGAGACAGAAAGAGAGAAATCACCCCTCAGGGGGGATGGCCATGCCACAATCCCTTCTCCTCCATTCTCCTCCCGGGATCTTGGGCATGCACACACACGCACCCGGTGTGAGTTTAAGCCACCAGGTATGGGACTCGAACCGCAGTCGACTACATGGGAGTCCAGCGACATAGCCATTATGCTAACTGCTGGTCCCTCATTTAAACTACTTCATAGCCAGGGATACTTAAGTGTGGTCTGGACAGGCCTCCTTGGGTGTGAGCACATGATCAGGGCTTGGGAGCAACCTTGGGACTTACTGAACACTGTTGCTCACCACTCCAGTGGACTGGTCTTGCCCCACCCACCCACCAGGATACTTAAGCTTGGTCAGAGCAGGCCTCCTTGGGTGAACCCACACTTGGGACTTAGGAGCAACTTTGGGACTTTCTGCACACCATTGCCCACTGCTCCAGAGGCCTGGGCTTGCCTATCCTGCCAGGATACTTCACCCTGGCTTGGGGGAGCCTCCTTGGGTGAGCCCATCCTTGGGTCTTGGGAACAACTTTGGGAATTAAAGGTGAAATTTCTTTGACCAGTACTAAAAAAAGTGACAACTGCATCAGATGACTAGAGACCAGCACAGATCTCAATGAAACATGAGAAAACAAGGTAGTAACTCTCCCCCAGGTAAGTATAGTAACATCTCACCGATAGTGGATAGCACAGAGAAGTACACAGAAAGGTCAAAAAAATAATTCCAAATATTTATAGTGAAAAAACTCAGTGAGATGCAAGAGAAAAGAGACAATCAGTTCTAGGAAATGAGAAAATAATTTTAGGACATGAAAGAGGAATTTCATAAAGAAATAGATACCCTGAAAAAGAGTTAAACATAACTTCTGGAAATATAGGATATAATACAATAAATTAAAATCTCCTTAGGAAAAATTGGACAGCAGATTGGACCAAGCAGAAGAAAGAATTTCTGGCCCAGAAGACAACGTCTCCAATATAGACCAAATCACCAAAAGAAAGAAAAAACAACCAAAAATATGAGAACAACGTACGGGAAATTCTAAACACCATGAAACGTCCAAATACCCATATAATGGGAATTCCAGAAGGTGAAGAATCTGCTAAAGGCATACAAAATCTCTTTCATGAAATACTATCTGAAAAATTTCCAAATATAGAGAAATATGGAGAAATTCAGACCCGAGAAATAAAAAAGACCTTAAATAGGGTAAACATAAAAAGATCCTCCTTCTGGCATGGCACATCATAGCCCAGATTGGTAAAAATTATAGACAAAGACAATATTCTAAAAATAACGAGGGAGAAACATTAAGTTACATATAAATGTTATCCCATTGAGCTAATATCAGACCTCTCATCTGAAACAATTCAGGAAAGGAAAGAAGGAGAAGATGTATTCAAACATTAAAAGAAAAACAATTTCAACCAAGAATACTATATCCAGCAAGATTATTCTTCAAATGGGAAGAACAAATAAAAATATTCTCAGATAAACAGAAACTAAAAGAATTCACCAATAAGATACCAGCTCTATAAGAAGTACTGAGGGGAGTATTGTATCAGGGTAGCTATAGTGAGACAAACAGAAACAGGAGAACAAAAAACAGTTGAGTAAATGGCTGAGAAAATGTCTAACAAAATGACAGGGATAACTCCACAAATATCAATAATAATGTTGAATGTTAATGGATTAAATTCTCCCGTTAAAAGACACAGACTGGCTGAATGGATACAAAAACAGAAATCATCTATGTGCTGCTTACAAGAAACACATCTCACTTATAAGAATATACATAGATTGAAAGCGAAGGGCTAGAAAAAGATATTTCATGCAAATGGAAAACAAAAAAAGGCTGGAGTAACAATACTGGTATCAGACAAAATAGACTTTAAGATAAAAGATGTAGGGAATCAGCAGTTAGCATAATGCCCATGTCACTGGACACCCACGTAGTCGACCACGGTTTGCGTCCTGGACCTGGTGGCTTAAAACTCACACCGGGTGCGTGTGCGTGCGTGCCCCAGATCCTGGGAGGAGAATGGAGGAGAAGGGATTGTGGCGTGACCATCCTCCCTGAGGAATGATTTCTCGCTTTCTGTCTCTATGTCTCTCTCTGTCTGTCTGGTGAGCGCACGCGCCCTATAGCGAAAACCTCTCCAAAAAAAAAAAATGGTAAAAGATAAAGATGTAAGGAGACAAAGAAGGACATTATATGGTACTAAAATGACTTGTTCACCATTTTATAACATCCAACACTAAACACCTAAATACATCAAAGATCTCAAGGGAGAGAGAGATTATAATACAATAATTGTAGGAGATCTCAACAACCACTGACTCCTCTGGACAGATCATCTAGACAAAAAATAAACAGAGATATAAGATCTAAATGATACTGTACATTAAATGGATTTGACAGACATCTGGACCAATGATAATGAACAAACAAGTCTTATAACTATGGGACACAGAAAAAGCAGTCATAAGAGAGAAGTCCATAACAATTAGTGACCCTAAAAACAAAACAAAACAACCAAAAATATAGACAGATGGTAAATAAATAACCTAATAGCACAACTCAGGGAACTGGAAAGAAAACAAACAAAAAAATTCCAGGAGAAAAGAAGTGATAAAGATTTGAGCATAAATACATAAAATAGAGAATAAAAGAACTATACATAAAACAAATGAAACCAAAAGCTGGTTCTTTGAGAAGTTAAACAAAATTGACACACTGTTAACTAAGAACAGAGAAAGAAACCAGATAAATCAAATCTGCATGGAAACATGCGTTATTATAATGGATATAACAGAAATACAAATTATCATCAGAGAACACTATGACTGACTATATACCATCAAACAAGAAAACCTAGATGAGATGGTACAGATATAACTGGACACATATAACTTACCAAGATTGAGCCAAGAAGAAATAGAAAGTCTTAATGGACCTATAACAAGCAATGAGATTGAATCAGTAATAATAGTCTCTGACCAAGGAAGAGCCCAGGTCCCAATGGCTTTAATTATGAATTAAATGAAACCTTTAAAGAAAAGCTAAGCCCAACTCTCCTTAAACTGTTTCTAAAAATTCAAAAGGCAGGAACCCTCCCAAATTAATTCTATGAAGCCTCCATTATCTTAATTCCAAAACCGGACAAGGACATAACAAGAAAAGAACACTTCAGGCCCTTATCCCTGATGAATACAGATGTAAAATTCTCAAGAAGATACTAGCAAATTATATTCAACAACATATTAAAAAGATTACATGTCACAATCAAGTAGGTTTTATTCCAGAGATGCAAGGATGGTTCAACATATGCAAAACAATAAATGTAATGTATCAAATTTAAAAAAGGAAAGATAAAAACCATATGATCATATCAATTAATGTAGGAAAAGCATTTGATAAAATACAGCATCGCTTCATGACTAAGACTCTCAGAAAAAATGGCATAGAAGGGACATTCCTCAACACAATAAAAGGCATCTATTAAAAACCCAGAGCTAACATAATATTAAATGGGGAAAAGCTGAAATCTTTTCCACTAAAAACTGGAACAAGACAAGGCTGCTCACTTTCTCCACTCCTTTTTAACATAGTACTGGAAGTTTTAGCCAATGCAGTTATACAAGAGTGTCAAATAAAAGGCATTTAAATAGGAAAAGTAGAAGTGAAGTTATCTCTGTTTGCAGATTATATGATGCTATACATAGAAAACCCAAGAGAATTCATAAAAAACTCCTGGAAGTGATAAATGAATATAGTAAAGTGTCAGGGGACAAAATCAACATATAAAAATAAGTAGCATTTTTATACACCAACAATGGACAAACTGAGACAGAATCAAGGAAATAAATTCTACTTACAATAACCACAAAACTCATAAGATACCTGGGAATAAACCTTACCAAAGATGTCAAAGATCTCTATAAGAAAAACTATAAAATACTAGAAAAATAAATTAAAAATGATAATAAAAGTGGAAAAACACATGTCCCTGGATTTAAATAATTAATATAATCAAGATGTCAATTCTACCCAAATCAACCTACAAATTTAATGCAATCTCAATCAACCTATGAGAGAGATTCCTCACAGAAAAAAAAAATCACAAAATTTGTCTGGAAGCATAAAAGCCCCCCGCCCCCATCACCACAGCAATACTATGGAAGGGGAATAAAGTTGGAGACTTCCCAACCTCAAAATATATTACAAAGTTGTGATAATTAAAACAGCATGTTATTGGCACAAAAACAGACAGCCAGACCAATGGAACAGAATTGAGAACCCCTAAATGAACCCCAACACTTAACAGCCAACTGATCCTTGACAAAGGGCACAAGACAGTCCAGTTAAAAAAAGAATATCTCTTCATCAAATGGAGCTAGGAGAACTGGATATCCATCTACAGAAGATCCTTACCTCTCACCACTAACAAAAATGAACTAAAAATGCATTGAAGATCTAAACATAAAACATCAAACTATAAAAATACTTGTGGAAAACACAGCAGGAAAAACTCTTGGAGACCTTAGAGTAGGCAAGGACTTTCTAAAGAATATCTCCAAAGCACAGATAATATTCTTAAAAATAGACAAATTGGGATATATTTCATTGAGAAGCATCTGCACAGAAAACAATAACAACAACAAAAACAATTAGTAGCATGAGAAGACAACCCTCAGCGTGAATGGACATATTTGCACACTATGCCTCAGAAAAGGGACCAATAACTAGAAAATACAGGTACCTCAAGCAACTTTTGGTCACACAAAAAATTTAATTCAATTAAAAGATGGGAAAATGAACTGAACAGACAATTATCCAAGGAAGACATATGAATGACCCAAAGCATATGATAAAGTGTTCAACATCTTTTATCATAAGGGAAATGCAAATCAAAGCCAAAATGAGATACCACTTAACCCCAGTCAGAATGGCTAAAATAAAAAAAGAAAAGGAATAATGGTAAGTGCTGGCAAGGCTGTGGTGAAAGGGAACTTTCCTACACTCATGGTAGGAATGTAAATTAGTACAACCACTTTGGAGAATGATATGGAGATTCCTCTGAAATCTAAAAAATAGAACTACCGTACAACCCAGTAATTCCACTCTTAAATGTTTACTCAAAGTATAAAACCAACCCTCAGTTGGAAAAACATTTGCACATCCATGTTTATTGCAGCTGTATTTACAATTGTGAGGACATGGAATCAACTCACATGTCCCAAAATAGATGATTGGATTGAAAAAAATGTGGCATATGTACTCTATGGAATACTACTCAGCCATAAAAAACAGTGAGACCCTCATATTTGATACAAAGTGGACCAATTTGGAAGACTTAATGCTCAGAAAGCGAGCTAGACTATGAAAGACAGACCTTGTATGCCCCCCCCTCAATATATACCAATTGCTTATGGTCTATAGCACAGTGTGGAAACTATAGAAGCAGGGAGGGCGACAGTAAATACTAGAGAAAGTAAGGACAAGGGTAATATGGGGGTGGTAATGGAGGGAGGGGAACAAGGGAAGAAAAAAATATGTTCAATTGACGAAAAAAATGAAAAGCTATTTGCTGGTGATAATGTATATAGTAAAGTCTTTATCTGGACTGATATGCATGATATTCATGCTGGAAAAAGCAGTGTTGTACACTGTAAATATAAATATGATTAAATGTAAATTAAAATAAAAATTAAATAGTTCCTAGTCTAATTTTTTATTTGCAGAATAGACTTGAATCTAAAAACTAAATGAAAAACAGAAACATTATTTAAAATTGCTTTTAAGGCCTACCCATGGTGATGTAGGCAGCAGGGTGCCATTTTGCAATGCTGGAGCCACATGGAAAACTTTGATTCAAATCCTAGGTCAACTTGAATACGTCGCATGTAACTATGATCTTAGAAGGCTGTGGCAAAGGGTGATTCTAGTGTGAAGCAGCCCTACAGGGGTGCCTGCCTCTCTCTGTCTCAGAAGAAATAAATAAAGTTTTTAAAAATATTTATTTTACAAATGTATTTCTCCATAAAAATTGCATTGCAAATTTCAAAGTTTTATGAAAGGGAGATACTGTAATTTTTATCTAATTATAGGTACCCACAGAATTAAGAATCTTGATCTTGGGATCAGCAGGTAGCATAAAGGTTACATTGCTGGACTCCCACATAGTTGACTTCTGTCTCAGAGGTGACTTCTTGCTTTCTGTCACTCTGTGTCAATCTCTCTCCAGCAAGTGCTTGTGCCCTAAAGAGACATCTCTCAAAAAAAAATATATATATATTGTTCTTAAAAATAGTGTAGAACAACATAGATATTTATCACATGGAGCAAATATATCTCTCTTACTATAGTTTTTATAAAAATAGGAATATAAATATGATGTTAAAAACACAACAAAGATTTTTTGCCAAACTTCAACAGCATAGAGATGACTGAAATACTCCTTTTCATCTTTCAATGAAAATACTTGTTAAACCATATTAGAAAGTAAAACTTTCAAGTCAATTACCCTGAAAACCAAGACTATCAACTGGAAAACTGTCAGAATATATGTGAAATACCACAATGGTAAATTTAAAAATAAATGCATTATGTCAATAATGTTTATATATATAGCATACAAATCACATAGAAAATATCTTGTATCTAGTTGAATGTAAGAAATATACATTTAAATTAGCAATAAATACACAAAAATGCTTAGAAATATACTGAATAAGAAGTTAAACCTTGAGACCAGCAGTTCATGTAATGGCTATGCTGCTGGACTCCCATATAGCCTACCGTGGTTTGAATCCCAGACCTGGTGGCTTAAACTTACGCTGAGAACATGTGTGTGTGTGTGCCCAAGATCCCAAGAGGAAAATGGAGGAGAAGGGATTGCGGCGTGGCCATCCCCCCTGTGAGTAATTTCTGACTTTCTGTCTCTCTGTCTCTCTCTGTCTTTCAGGTGAGTGCATGCACCCTATAGCAAAAACCTCTCCAAAAAAATAAAAGAAGTCAAACCTTTTATACAATATGAAACTTGACTGTCTTAATCAATGGAGAGTTAGACAAGGTCTCTGATATTAAATATTGTAATAATTATGATATAAATATTATGAAGATTATAATATATTATATTATAATAAAAATCTATGAAGATTCCTGAGAGCAAACTATACTTAGCTGCTTTTTGCTTGCTGCTTTTCAGTAGTTGCTCTCTTCAATAAAATCCTTTGTTTTGTTTAAATTTTCTTTCTTTTTTAAAAAATTACTTTTTATCATTATTATTATTTTATAATTTGCTACAGAACACATGCACTCAGCAGACACAAACACACACACACACACACACAGAGAGAGAGAGAGAGAGAGAGAGAGAGAGAGATTGGAGCTAGAGAAATTGAGAAACAAAACCACCAAGTCCAGGACTTGAACCATGGTCAGCCATGTTAGAGTCCAGCACCTTAGCTAACATGCCACCTGCTGGCCCCTAAATTTTCTTTTTTTTAATATGCTATAGGGTATGGTGCTCACGCTTCTGAGAGAGAGAGAGAGAGAGAGAGAGAGAGAAAGAGAGAACCCTCTGGGGGGACGGCCACTTTGTAATCCCTTTTCCTTTATTCTACTCAGGATTTTGGGCATGCATGCACATGCATCTGGCATGTTTTTCAAGTCCCTGGGTCTGGAACTTGAACTATGCAGTTAGCTATGTGGAATCCATCCACTTTAACCACCTTGCCACAGAAGTCTTTGTTTAAATATTTTTAAAGAATACTTTACTGAGGTATAATTGACATCCAAAACATTGAGCATACTTGAAATGTGCAATTTTTTGTATTCTAATATGTATATACCAATAAAACATCACCACAATAAAGATAACACATTTATCTTCAAAAATTTCTCCATGCCTTTTGTAATACTTTTTATCATAATACTTTCCCCGTTAGCTCGCTCTTGCCCAAGCAACAACTCACCTGTTTTCTCTAACTAATGAATGATTAGATTGCATTTTCTAGAATTTTATATAAATAGAATAATATACTATGGGCCCTTTAATGAATATGACTTATAACACTCATAAATATTTTTGAGATTCATCTATTTGTATCAATACTCATTCCTCTTTATTGTTTACTAGTATTCCACTGTAGGAATATGCCACAATTTATTTATCCGGTTATGTGCTAATGCCCACTTGGATTATTTCTGGTTCGTGGCTATTACAAATAGATTTTCTGTGAATATTTGTATGTAAATGAGCAGTTTAGACATTGGTGAATTGGACCTATTTTCACCTGGATGAGAAGTTTGATATTGATGGTAGTGATAATGATAATAACAGCAACTACCACAAATTAAGCACTGGGATGTGTCAGATATATTTCTCATGTGTAACTGTAACAAGATAAAAGCAAAGTTTCAGCTCAGGTATCAAAACAACAAAATTGTCAGAGTCAACATGAATCATGAGACCATCAAAAAAATCATCAAATCAGATCAAAGGAGATTTTAAGAAGTCCATGGAAAAACAGAATTAAAGAATGAATTTAAGGCAAAGTATTTCTGAAATCCATGCATAGTTTGTCCATAATATGCATTTTCTGAAAATTATTGAAGACCCTCTGCCTATGTGAGGATTGCTTCCATGGCTCTTGGGTGGAATTTTCTTCCTACTGTGAGGTGTTAAGAGCATACCATCTATTTACTTTGCAAGGTAGTGAACATCATCTGACTTCCTGGAGGGCTGGGCCTGTATTCCTTGTAGTTGAGGAACCCTGTAATGATGACTAACTGTAACAAGGGAAAGCTACAGGTGAATTTGACTGGGCAAAGTGTGAAAGCAAGAGGCAGTATTCAGAAAGGAACCACACTTATATTAAACAAAATAGAGAGTGACCTAAACTGGAGTTTAGTCTTGCCCATGGGATCCCATAGGAGGTTTGGAGACCTATAATCACCAAATGTTAGTTGTGGACAACTGGACAGCCAGACTGAAGACAGAGGAGTGGCTGGGAAACTTTGGTGAGAGAGGCTGAAAAGGAGATAACTGTGGAAGCCTGTGAAAGCAGGTGCACCTTCTACCATCTGCCTGGCCCAGCAAACAAGTAAGCAGCAGGTGATTGAAGAGGAATGCAGATCAGAGAAAGAACAGGGCAGGAGTCAACCACATCTCTTCCTGCAGGGCAGAAAATGAACAAGTACAGGCCAGTTCCAGAGGAAGAAAGTAAGTGAAAAAAGATTGTAAGGTTAAATTAATAACTTGGAGTGAATCTATCTAATTCCTGAATCAAGACAGGGCTTCGTAACATAAAGTTATTGTAGAATGACCTCTTGCCACATGTAAAGAGAATTGCTTTCCCCACTGGATAAGTTCTAAAAACGCACTGGGAGAAAAAATAAAATCACAAGTTTGTTTACATCCTAGGTGTCATTCTCGTGCAGTGTTCTGATTACATGTGAATTGTTAGGTCATGTTTTACTCATTCAATATCAAAATCTAAGCAAAAGTGTATGTGAAAAGAAATTAAGCTCTTAGGTGAGAAATTCAGAAGAAAATAATTGTTGCCCCCCCTCCCCAAATTGCCATTTAAACCAGCAGCACCACAAACACCTTGGTGTTGTCCTGCCTTGGGAGATAAAAGCTAGTTCATAGCTCAGAAAGCAAGATTTTAGAAAGCTCTTTGCAGATAAAAATTTAAGATATGAATCCTTTGAGAATTTTGTTCATTTCATTTCTGAAAAATGCTACTGTTCAACTCTAGGTTCATATCAGCTAACTGCATGTCTTTCTCCTGAGTTTGCTGTTTGTTTTTTAAGCAGGAGACATGAAAAATGAGGGTTCCGTATTGAGATGTAACTTGGTCACAGCAGAATGATCTCCATCTAGTTATATCACAGAGCTAGCAGAGCCTTAAGAAACTACAGACAGGACTTTGAAATGACAATTGCAAGTATAATAAAATAGTCACTCTCTTTACCCAGAGCTTATAAGTAAGACTTTTTTCCTGGCAGTTTTATCTTTTCTTTATATCATCCACCAGCCCCCTCCCACACCCCCACCACACACACACACACACACACACACACACACACACACACTTACTCCCATAAACACATTTCCACTCACAATTTTGTGGCATGTGTGTATGGTACATTTAGCAGTTAGGGAAGGATGTGGCTTTAAATAGAAGTCAATCCTGGCAGGTTTAGCCTTTACTAAGTACTAGGATTTACATTGTCTTTTCTAAAAATGAACTGTGAATACTTGGTGAGAAATTCTACTGCATCTTTTTATCTGAATGGCAATGCAAATGAAATTCAAGCTTATTTACATTTAAAAATGTGTTCACTATTTTCTTATCCTGTATATATTCTGAACAAGAAAATACCCTGGACAAGTTTTTCATTTTCAACTTCCAAGGTCAGGTGATCACAAAGCAAATTTTAAGAAATCATTTGTACAAAGCATTTATGACTATATCCTTTTAGAAAAATCCTTTAATGTATTTGAACTGAGTATTTTCTGGAAGAAGATATTGCATTGTTCTATTTTTGATCATTCTTGTATTTTTGATGGGTCATAATTAATTTTATAATGAAATGTAAGCAATTACTTCCAGGAAAATGTTTTCAGTCCCAAAGCATGCAACTGGTCAGCCTATTTGGTTGAGACACTAGTACTAAACTAGGAATAGGATAATAGGTTTACACTTTAATTGGAGAAATACTTGAAAATTAAGAAAAAAACAATGATATAGATTATAAAATAAGAACATAAATTGGATATCTCAAACTCATCAGTTTCCAAATAGGTTAACTGAGATTTAGAGCAGTAAAATGATGTCAAAAATTATTGTGTCAAGATATTGTTCATTCCTGTAAATGAGACTGATTACAACATTTGTTGTTTCCTTGTTGAAGCAATGCTTTGATATCAGTATGGGGTGTTTTAAGCAATGAATTCTGAAAAGTATTTGTTCATATGCATAATCCTTTAATAATAGTGATGTGAGACAGTAGGGTGAGTGTACAATCCCAATGGAGAGTTATTTATCTTTTAGTAGGGAACATTTTCCTAATTTTTCGCCATTCTTCACCACTTGAACTGAATTTAAGAAATGTTTTGTGGATGGTAAATGATAGATAAAAATCAGTATTATAAATGATAAAGAGTGAAGATAAGTATCCAAACTTAACAAAATTTTCTAATGTATGTGGTACTTAATGTCAAGATAGTTGGTAGAGCTATCCATGGTTTGAGTTAGATTTAATGATTTATAATTATATTAAATCAATGCATTTGAAATTTATGGGCCTAGTAGAATATATTATGTTATGTTTATAGAAGATATGTACTCAAGAGAGACAGAATATATATTATTATATATATGTGTGTGTGTGTGTATGTGCAGGTTGCCATTGCTCAATACTGGAGCTATATGGGAAGGTCCTGGATTTGGGACACATTGACTAGAACACACCAGAAGTGTCTAAAAACATGATTCTGGCTGGCTGAAAGGCTTTGGGGAGGATCATTAGATGGAAAGATATTCTGTCTTTCCATGTATCTTTCTGTCATAAAAGAAATAGTTTTTTTTATGAATGAATATATATATGCTATTATATATAATATATCCTTCTATTTATGTGTATACAAAGTACTTAATATGTATTATATTTCAATATGTATTCATGTATAGTACAAAAATACTAATACAAATACCAACCACGTTCTGTGCATTGGCTCATTTGAGCCACTATCGATACTATGAAGTAGGAAATATGTCAGCATATTACCATTGTGGAACTTGAGGCTCAGTCAGATTTAACAATTTGTACAATTTCACACAATTTTGGTCCAGAATTTTGAGTGAGGTCTGCCTATTTCTAAAGCTCCATGAGCTTTCTCTGTGACTCTCCACTCGACAAACCAAGCAGTGGTGCAGAGTGGTTCTAGTACAGAATAATCTGTTGGCAAGGGGTGACCGTTTCAAGATTTAAATGAGCTTAATCTATTTCTTAGAAAGTTATGATTAGCCTTAGCCCATGTAGAACTTGAGCTGTGAACAGTAGGACCCAACCTATTTGTAGTAGCAGGTACCCAGGAAGAAGGTATCGTAAAAGGGCAACCTGCTTAAAGGAGTTACCAGAGTATGGTGGTGAATTTAGATAAGGGTTTTTATAGCTGCTAATTGTAATATTTATATCAGTGGATCCTGCCCTGTAGCTATGAAGCACACTCAAATTACTGTACTCTGAGCATTAATTGTGGTAAGCAAATGGCAAAGATACATTTCCTTGGGAAACAATTTTTTTTCCTGTGTACAAACAATATCCTCTATTAGAATGAGAACAGATGGATGAAACCTCAGTACAAATACTTATTGCCTATAGTAATGGATAATTTTATGAGACATTCAAATTAGGCTTGAACAGGGTTATGAGTTAGTAGATCTGCTTAGCTTGATATTTTTACTCTGACAAATAATAAGAATATCTATAAGAAAGGGTGAAGCTGAAAGGGCAGCTGAGACCCCTCCAAGCGAATTAGTATTCCTGTGGCATTACCCATGTGGATAATATTCTTTACCTCTGATGTGACCCTTACAAATTTAATTAAGTGTGATGGCTGGCCAGCATGTAGATTATTCCTGCTATGGACACAATTTAAATGTTTTCTGGCTGTGAGCAAAATATTTGTGAAAGTTCCTACTAATTTATGTCACTCACCCAACTTTTCTAATTTTGGTGTAGGAGTTGAGGAACAAATTATTTGTTACCTTTCTATTCTAGGTATGTGGTTCTTGTCTATTTTGGTAAATCAGAAAGGTGTGGTAAGACTGCTTGGTCAGGGTTATTGGAAATGTGATATAAAATCATGGAACCTCCTGTTCATTCTGGGTGTGCTCACATATGTACCTGGATCCTGGTGACTGAGACTGGGGGTCAGAGTGCATTGCGAAGACCCCATGGGAGGTCCCTATCTTTCTTTCTGTCTCTTCCTTCTGTCTGTCTGTCTGTCTGTCTGTCTGTCTCTCTCATGGAATAAATAAACTTAAGAAAAACTAAATTGGGGTTTTCAAATGAAATTTTATTTATCTTTCCCTGTCTCTGTGTGTGTGTGTGTGTGTGTGTGTATGTGTGTGTGAGATTAGGAATAATAGTCATTCCCTAAGGTAAACTTAAAGAATCACATCCAATGTGTATGTGTATAATGAGGTGGATTTTTTTTTTTTTTTTGAGAGGTTTTCACTATAGGGAGTGTGCGCTCGCTGGACAGAGACAGAGAGACAGAAAGTGAGAAATCACCCCCCAGGGGGGGATGGCCATGCTGCAATCCCTTCTCCTCCATTCTCCTCTCGGGATCTTGGACACGCACGCACACGCGCCCGGCGTGAGTTTTAAGCCACCTGGTCTGGGATGTGAACCGTGGTCGACTACGTGGGAGTCCAGCGACATAGCCACTACGCTAACTGCTGGTCCCAATGAGGTGGATTTTCGTTAAGATGCTAGCACTTGAAGGCCAGCCTGTGACCCAGTGGTTACATGAGCTGGATTCTACATGGCCAACTGCACAATTTGAGTCCTGAACTCCATGGCCTGAGAAACACACTGAGCGTGTGTGTGCACGTCCAAAGTCCTGAAAAGGAGAGATGAAGGAGAAGAGATTGTGGTATAACTATTACCCATAGGTTGTGCCTTCTCTTTCTTTCTCTCTCTCTCGAAAACACACTTACTCTCTGGAAAATTAATAAGAAAAAAGATATTAACACATGAACGTTTTCTATTAAAATCTTAGCTGTAATAAAAAGTTTATTTCCTCTTCTGAACAAATCCTCTTCTCAGCATCTTGATACATTGTATTTCATATACAGTACATTTAACTGCATTGGGTGACTTTGCAGTGTGACACTTTTCTGAAGCAGGCCTTTTCACTGTCACAGACAACTCTAAATGGAGCTTTTATTCGAAGCACATATTGAGAGGTAGGCTGGCAGTAGCATGATACAATGAGATTAGAGTTTCAAAACTAACTGTATTGCCTTCTGATGTTTTGGCTCTGAACAACCAGACCGTGTCTTGTCTATGAAATGTTTTTGACAATACCTTCGCTGTAATGATGGACACGTAATATATTTAGAAGAATATCATAAACTTCACATTTTACATCATTATTATTGGAGTACTCATAAAGCCCAATACCTAATGGTAGGGTAAAAGAGGAGTACTGGAAAACAGTTCCCATAAAACAAAATAAAAACTACCCTAACTTTTTTTTTGGAGAGGTTTTTGCTATAGGGTGCATGTACTCACCAGAAAGACAGAGAGAGACAGACAGAAAGTGAGAAATCACCCCCGAGGGGGATGGCCACACTGCAATCCTTTCTCCTCCATTCTCCTCTCAGGATCTTGGGCAAGCACACACATATGCCCGGCATGAGTTTAAGCCACCGGGTCCAGAACTCAAACCATGGGAGTCCAGTGACATAGCCATTACGCCAACTGCTGGTCCCAAAGCTAACCTAACTTTTTGAGAAACTAAGGGGCACGGCAGGATCTGATCTCACTGGGTGGTTCTGTCCTCATCTTTCCACCTCACCCTGTCCCAGACTCGCTGGCTTTCTTGTCCACTCCAGAACACACTAATCATGGTTGGCATGGTCTTCCAGATGCCAGAATGTTGGACTCCCTTACTTCCTTCAGGCTTTGCTCCAATATGACTTTACTACAGAGGCTTGCCCCCATGAGCCTATGTGAAATGCCCACCACTCTCACCCACATCAGTATCCATTCCTATAACTTGCTTTGTTTTCCTACTACTACATGCCATATTGCATTTTTTGGTTTCTTCCTATTAAAACCCAAGCTTTGAAAGAGAACAGGACCTTTCTTTTTCTTTTTCCTTTTTCTTTACTTTGGATATAACTTATGAATGAGAGAGAAAGAGAGAAAAGAGGTTCCAGCCACACCATACGGTGGTCCTCGTCCTCCATGCCTCTGGTCTGGTAGATCCTGGGTACTTGCAGGTGTGTCTAGTGTGTTTCAGGCTGCTTGTACTGAGGATCACATTGCTGTAGCCATGTGAGTGAGATGTGTCCTCTTCAGCAGCACGTTGCTGCTGCACCACAGAGCCCACCCTCTTTGTATTTGTTTAGTGCTATATCCCCAGAAATAATAGGGTATGGATAAGTAAATAAATAAATAAATAAATAGAGTAAGCTAGAAACAGAGTACCTGGTTTTCAGTTCTCCTTCACTGTGTTAACATTAAAAAGTCTGTTAATTATTTTTTCCTCATCTTATTTTTTCTGTCTTATAATAAAGGGATAATATCAGTTTTGTTTTTCACTTGGTAGTTGAGAAGATTAATGGAAGAAGGAAACTATTATTTATGAACTTTTACTAATGGGAATCTATCGGTGCAAGTAATTTGTGTATATTATCTCAGCCCCATATTAACCTGATAAATATTAGTACTCCCATTTTACGGATTAAGAAACTGCAGTTAAAAGAATTTGTGACTCTTGTAAAATCCAGTGCTGTGAAAGCATGTGAAATAAATACTAATAATATAAAACTCTTAAGTACAAGTTGCTTTAATAATCATCCAATTGGTATTAGAGAATAACTATTTTGATGAAATGTTCTATAATTTGCTAGATAAACAATATATAATTGGGTTAATTTCTCTATTTTAATAATAACTTTAGGCATGGCAAGAGGTAAAACAATTCATAAAACAAAATTAATTAATTTAGATATGTTGCTGTTAGTACTTCCTGATTGCCGAGAAAGTTACAGTTTCACTTTTTGTATCGTAGATTTCTGTTACAATTAGAGAGCAAAATTTCCTATATATCTCAAACTTCTTGGAATAGAACTTTTTGCGGATGCACTTCATATTTATTTATTTATTTATTTTAGCAAAAGAGAATTAGGGCTAATTTCCACTATTATTGTGACAGCACTTTGAAATTAATTTCTATTTTGCACTTGATTAGCCTATTAACTTTTTGAGCCTCTCGTAATAACTTAAAGGTCTTTTAATACTGCAACTAAAGATTTGGCATATGTTCTAGAAACTATTATAGATGGAGAAAGCTTCTTATACCCAAGCCTTTTTGGTCAATTTATAAATAAGAAGTCTTAAAATTCTTTTGGCCAAATAAGAGGTCACAGAAAGTTCCTTTGAAGAGAATTTTCACCTGTGAGTGAGATTAAAAAAATACACACACACACACACACACACAAATCTCCATAGAAAAGCAAATGAATAAAAAGATATCTAATTGAATATCTTACATTAGTTTATAAATAGGAAGGGAAAATAGTGGTATTGGTGGATGGAAGAAAAAGGAACTATTTTTTATACTTATTAAAATTTGTAAGAAATAATCTTCTGGGCCTAGAGCCATTTATAAAATCTGAATAATTAATTCTTATTGCTGTTTGTTTTCCTATACCAGGCAAAAATTATTTTATACCTAAATGGCTTTAGGCCAGATGAACAGTATGCCAAAGGAAAAGTTTATCATCTAGAATAATCTTTAGAAATTAAGCAATTTTATTTTTCTTAATCATTAATTGTAAGATACTCAGAGATATCATTTGAAGTACAATGACAAAATTGAATACCTTTGGTTTTGATTCTTTACTTTTAAATATATCAAAAGCTTCGTTCAAAATGCACATCTGATTTCCTTTGGTTAGAGGAAGGTTATTGAGAAGCTTTTTAGTTTCTGTGTTACTGATTGTAGGCTTGTCACCCTGGAAGTGCTGGGTTGTTGCAAATCCTCTGAGGGCAGTTTAAATGAAATTGGCCAAGTGAAAATGACAAGAAGAAATGCTTTTTATTCTCCTCTAGAGTTAAAAAAGCAAAAAGGGTTGTGGAGACATGAGATGAAGGGGAGAAATGAGTATCAGACCTCAGCCAAAAACATGGTAGCAATACATTATTTGATTTTTTCTGATGGAACTAATTAGTCATACAGGAAACTTCTGACATAAATCTATTATTTTCTTCATAATTCACTTGACACTGATAGTATAAAATACTATTCAGTAAAGATTTTTAAAAACTCCTTTGTCATATGAAATGAGAATGAAAGTTAGGATTTGCCTTGCCATTGTCTTGTTTAAAGGGTTTTCAAGGAAGTCATGGATGATACATATTATAAAAAAAAAACTACATGTGGATTTTAAATATTTGTGCAGCAAAATAAACTCATACTTTAGTTTCATTTTTCCCAAACCTCTTGAATTCCTCTCACATTTATTAAAATATTTTTCTGGTATGCAGTAGAAATACATGGTTCCAGAGACAACTGAGCATTGAAAGGAAGAATAAAATGTAGAATGAGGGGAAGATAGATTAGGGGTGTTTGTGTGTGTGCGCGTGGGCGTGCGTGCGCATGTGCACACGCTCACATTTAAAGGAATATCCTTTAAATGATGTATGTAGACAATATAAGAAAGGAACCACATCCAGGTGCATGTGAGCTCTACTCATTTCCTTTACAATTATAATGTCTTAAAAGCTGAAAGAGATGAGACATATATTGTGGGGACAAGGACATTTTAATGTAAACCCATCTCCGGGCCTCGTCTGTGGTCTAATCAATGTTACCATACTGATTCCAAGGAAAAATATGCTTGCTTAGTAAGGATGCTTTGGAAAACAAAAGCAAACAAAAATGAAAGGAAAGTTCAGACTTTTTTCTTGTCATACATTGCTTTTTTCCACATGCAGCAGTATCTTAGCAGTTTTTATCTGAAACATTAGCCTGGCCCAGTAGGTGTCAGATTAGATATACATTACTCCATTATCTTGGTGTACTACTCTGCATCAAAGGATCTATGGACTTGGAAACTGAAAGGCAAAGAGAATAAATAAAGGATATCTCTTTTCGGTTTTAGAGTAGCGCTTTTAACATTAAGAAAAATCAATAACTGGATTGACTGCATTCAGTAGGGAGTATTATTGTTTCCCATAATGTATCTAATGCATATCATTACCAGAGTAATCACATTATTATCTGCCTCTGCCTTGCTGCTTGCTTGGCTAGATAGGAAGCCGGAGCTATTTGTAAAGTAAGGTTTTTTTCCTCTTTTGCAAAATTGCAGCAAATTGTATTGTTCCTATTTTCTTTATTAGTTGTTTGAACTAGCCAGAACCTCTGAATTCAGATTAAATGGCTTGGCTTGTTGTTGTGGTTATTATTTTTCCCCTTCAGGATTCTTTTTTTTCTCTACTCAAATTAATCTCACCTTTAGGAAATAGGACAAATCATTCGTGGCTCATTGTGTTGTCTGGCATGAGAGAGGGAGGTAGCAAGAACTACCCGGGTGTGTGGGTTTTGTATTTCTGAGATATATTTGAAAATCAGCAATTGCAGAGTGATTCTGAAATGTGTCTCAAAATGTGTTACATTTGGACACTCCTTTACAGGGGCTCAGTTTTAAAACAGTGAAAGTTATCTAGAGACTAGAACATTCCATTTAATTTCTGTGTCTGATTAAAGGGGAAAGGGTTTAAAGATGTATCTCTGCTAACATTTGGTGGCACATCTAACTTGTGTGTTCTCTTACTTATGAGCTTTATGATATTTAATAATTAAGCCAAGCCTTAGTTCCCACTTACAGAATAAAATTTATAAAATGTCCATGGTATAAGCTGCTCGTGGTGATTCAAGACCACACATGTAAGATATCTCACCAAGAGTCCCGTACCAGGGCTCTTCCAAGGGGCAGCATAATAAGGGGGTTAGTGGAACAGAAAAACTTGTCAGGAGATGCCTAAAATAAATACATATGGAATGTGTTTCTCCAAAGAATTCTTATATGGGTCAACATTCTGAAAAGTTGCTGATGATGTCCGATGAAAGGATTAACAGTGGGAAAAGAAAACTAATGTAGAAGAGACTACCAGAGCTTCTCAAGCATGGAGCAGTGCGGTCAACCTGAGGGCACTTTTCATTAGATACAAAATAAGGGGATATGCAACTAGAATAACTGATGGGCCTGGCTGAAGACTTCTGAAAATGATGATATTTTTGGTGAAATAATTGTTAGGAAACCCCTGGACTGTCTATTCCTCATTTTTCATTTCATTTGTATACATCAAAGGTGTGGTTACTTTAAAGGGAGATTTCAGGATTTTCAAAGGAGACATACAAATCACATATCTATCTTTTCTTGCTTTCTTTTTCTTTTCTTCTTTTTATTTCCCTTTTCCCCTCCTCCCATTTTGTCTTTTATAATGACGTATTCAAGAGTGTGGATAAGGTTGGTACCCACACTCCAAACCCACATGGCTGACCGTGGTTTGAATCCTAGCCCTGGAGGTTTGAGAAACAAGCTGGGTGCATGTATATGGATGCCCTGAATCCCAGCAAGATGAAGAAATCTAAGAGATGGAATTGTGTTGTGACCACTTAGAATGCGGGGGCAGGTACTTCTCTCTTCCTCTCTGTTTCTTTGTCTTTCTGTGGCAGACAAATGCACCCTGTGACAATTTAAAAAAGAGTGATGGTCGCTGGGCATGTGTATGTGCATGCCCAAGATCCTGGGAGGAGAACAGAGAAGGGATTGCAGTGTGGCCATCTTCCCTGGGGGATGATTTCTCACTCTCTCTTTCACTGTCTCTGTCTCTCTTTCTGCAGTGAACACATATGCCCTAATGTAAAAACCTCTAAAAGATCCCCCCAAAACCAAAAAAAGAATGATGGTAATTGATAGAAGGACCCCATTTGACAGATATTCGAAGTTGGGCAAGCAAACTATTAATACTTTACACCCTCTTGGAAACACTTACTAAGTCACAGCTGCTTGTCCATCCACTTTGTGGAAGCACATTATGCCAGAGAGCTGCTCATGTGTTTCCATATTCAGTTCTCTCTATATATTACGGAAAGAAAACCAAAGTTCTTGAATAAGAATCCAAGTCCATGGCTCAACTTGGAGCTGGCAAAGGTTACAGGAAGACAAAACAAAACTGGATGCGGAAACGGATGTTCTCATTTTCTTCTAGTCCAGATGGAGGCATTTGAAAGAATCATGCGTTTAGGGTCCCTAGAACAATCCAGTAGAGCTGGTCTGTAATATGAAGTACAAGCATTACTCGGTGTTCAAGCAATTCAGACTTTGCACACTCACACAGATGCACACACAGAGGTATAGAAATGCAAGGACATTTTAGATTTTTCTCAAGAAAACAAGTGTGAAAAAATTTTTAAAAGGGAGGACTAGAATAACTTTGTGTGTGTGTGTGTGTGTGTGTGTGTATTTTTACTGATTTAATTTAGTTTGTTATTATCCTCAGGAAAGTTTAAATAGATGTTGTGGCAGGTTGATAGTAAGTGATCTTTCAACCCAGTACAAAAATGAATGCAAGTAACTTTAATCAAATAAGCTTTTAATAGCCTCTGGTCAGTTAGAAAATTCAATTGTCTAGTCAAGTTTAAAAATCAATAGTGGCTGCTCCAAATTTGATTGTAGTGTAAAACCAAAAACTTGATCAGAAATTATTTATGTTGAAAGAAAATATGTCAGAATATTAAATGAATGAAAAAAACAATGAAATGAATCCAAATCTCAAAGAGAATTAGGATGTTTCACAGTACATAAAATCTCACAAAACATAATGATAGTGTTACCAAATTACCGGTAGCAAAGTTACTGCCGAAGATAAAATTTGAGCGATTTGATGCCATTATTCTTATTAGGAATAATACATTTTACTTTGTATTCACTTAATGTATCTAGTGCATATCATTCAGTGGAAATATCCCCAGAATTAGGTACCCCATGATCTAAAGGTCTTCTCATCTAAGATTCCCAGCACCAGAAGGCCTTAGGAAATAGTGTTTATTGTTCAGTAGTTAAGAACTCCAGTTTTGCCATCAGTTGTATGTATGATTGAACTCTGACTTATATACTGTTTCTTTTGAATCAAGCACTTTTTCTTTCAGAATCATTTTTCTCTCTTGTTTAGTGGGATAATTCTTAACGCCTACCTCATAGCAATAAATTCTTATTATTTGAGAATTAAATAATATATTGCAGCTAATGTATATAATATCTAGAACAGAGTAACCATTGCCTCTTGCTACTATAGTATAATATATAATGGCTAACAAAGCTATTATGACTGTTTTGGGTTGGACTGATTAACTCATTTGTTAGTGTAATAGGAAAGTCACTGTCTTACAATGATTCCTGTATAAAGTCTTCATATTTTTATAAAATATCTGCTGTATTTAAGTTACTCTGCTAGCTTACATAAAATACAAAAATGCATATGCCATCATTATTTTTATAAGTAGGTTATAAACAAGCAGGAAATACAATGACTGTGCCCAAGTAATATAAAGTAATATAAAGTAATATAAAGTAATATAAAGTGAAACTGTTAGGTAAAATCAAGCAGGAAAAAAGTTCTCTGGTGATAAGCAGGAAAGGAGATACCCATTGACTTACTTGAAGGTGATCAATAAAACTATAGATGTTATTTTTACAATGGTTATTGCTAACTGCACATTCAAAGCACTTTTGCAGAGCTAAACAAATATGTCCTTTAAAAATACAAGGGTATCATAGAATGATTTATTAAATCTATTAACAGCACTCACATGAAATCTCTTTTGTTAAAAATAAATAGAGGGGAAAGTAGGCAAAAAAAAAAAACTATTGTAGAAAGTTAAAACTCTATGACTATATTGTGCTTAAGGCAAATAGACTTTGTTGAGAAGAAATCTATGACTGATTAAAACATGAGCTATCCCATTAATCACACAATACATTAGATAATAAATTGTGGTTGTTAACTTGATATGCACCATTGAACATGGAGAAAAATATCACATGGGCAGACAAGTGCACCAACGTATGACAATGTAATAGCTTGTGGATATATTCTTTTCGTAAATACGTCTGCAGCATATCTAGTGTCTTACTGAACTGTGCTGTAAAATAAGGTTGTTCTTTAAGTCACAGAGATTAATGCTGCAGATTTTTCAACATGGGGGAAAAATCATACATTCTAATAGAAGAAAAGGTGAGATGGAAATTAACATTTTTTTTCACTTATAGTGTGTTGTTCTAATATTTCATTTTCTAAGGGAGCTCTGAAGTTACATTTTTTTTTTCTTTTGGAGAGGTTTTCGCTATAGGATGCGTGCACTCACCAGACAGACAGAGACAGACAGAGAGACAGAAAGCAAGAAATCACCCCCCAGGGGGAATGGCCACACTGCAATCCCTTCTCCTCCATTCTCCTCTTGGGATCTTGGGCATGCACGCACATGCGTCCGGTGTGAGTTTTAAGCCACGGGGTCCGGGACGTGAACCGTGGTCGACCATGTGGGAGTCCAGCGACATAGTCATTACACTAACTGCTGGCCCCAAAGTTGTTACATTTTTAAAAAATTTTTTAAAAAAGCAAAAGTGATATTCCACTGATAGGTAATTATGTAAACTAATTTTGAGGACCAGTTTGAATGTTGATCTAGGACATTTAACTCTCTGTAGGATCTAGTGAGCCCTAAAAATTTGCTGCTAGGAATAGAAAAGACTAGAAAAGTGCTACTTCACATAGACCAGAAAATATTGTCTTTATAGAAGAATGATAGATTCTCTTTAACTTGGTTTTAGTAAACATGCAAATTAAACATTTAAGAGATTGTTAAAAGTAACTTTTACCTGTTTCTGTATTCCAATTTACTTGACAAAATAATATATATTCAACAAACTACACCAAAGTTTCACTGTGAGTATTGCTTTTGCCTGGGCTGTTCAGTATGGCAGCTACTAGTACAAGTGGCTATAAAGTACTTGAAATGTTACTGCTCTCAATTGAAATGGGCTGTAGGTGTCAAATACCAAATTCCAGTACCTCAGTTTTTTGAAAAAGGTAAACTATCTCACTTGTACGTATCAAGCTTAATGAAATATACCACTTTCACCTGTTTACTCTTTTTGACAATTTTTAACATGGAGAAGTTTACACTTCCATATGTGATTTGTATCTGTGACATGCCTTACATTCCTACTGGACAGTGCTGTTCTATGTAATCCATGAAGGAAACTGCTCACAGAGGAAATAAAATTCTAAACAGAGAATCTTGACCTCTTCAGAACCACATTAAAATGAATCACATTCTAATTACAAAACTTATTTTGCATTGTATACAAATGGTTGTATATAAATCACATAATATAAAATACATTTTGTACTTAAGGGCACAAGGAAAACAGGATAAAATCATACATGTGTGGAAAGATATTGCAAAATCTATAACACAAAATATCCACTTATTTTATTTGTTACTTGAGGGGTATGCTCCACTTATAATCCTGCAGCAGTATTAACAACCATTTTACAAAGGAAAACTTTCTTCTCTTATAGTCTGAAAGATTATGGGAAATTTATTTTCTCACCGAAGACTTTTAAATGTAGAAATCAATACAAATCAATTATATGAGAATCTTTACTCAAGTCCTATACATTCATCCCTGTAACAAAGAATGGTATCACCCTCACCCCCGCTCCCATTCCCCCCCTCTACAAAGACCATATGAAGCATCTCCTTTTATTATTAAAGGAATATATATTTTTTTACAAGGGGAAAGTCAAGAGAGGAAAAGCCCCAAATGCAGTCACAAGCAAGAACAATATCATAGGTGACTCGAGATTTATCGCTTTGGGGTACTACAATAGACTGCCTTTGTGTTAACTTAATAAGTAAATATTTGGAAGTAGAGTACCTATTTATCTCAAGTGAGCAATGTATGATTTCTTTGCATTTTTAAGATTCTTTCTTCATTTGTTTTTAAGAATACTGTGCCTCTTCCAGGAATTATCTCCATAAAAACTCACAGTACAAATGTTGTTCCCTGAGGCCTGGAGCCTTGTATACCAGGCATCACAATTGGAAGGGGGTGTATTCTGATGTTTTTCGTGTGTGCATGTGTGTGTGTGTGTGTGTATGTTCTGATATTTTTCGTGGTGTGTCTGTGCCTCTTCCAGGAATTATCTCCATAAAAACTCACAGTACAAATGTTGTTCCCTGAGGCCTGGAGCCATTGTATACCAGGCATCACAATTGGAAGGGGGTGTATTCTGATGTTTTTCGTGTGTGCATGTGTGTGTGTGTGTGTGTATGTTCTGATGTTTTTCGTGTGTGTGTGTGTGTGCCAGGGGTGGTTGTTCTCTGCTTCTGTTCCCTGTAAAAGGTATCTATAGTTCTGTAAGGACCACTGCTGGACTTGAGTGTAGGAGTCAGACCTGCGAGTTCATCTCTTAAGACCTGGCCAAAAATGCATACCCTACATGTGAGAGTTTGAAACAGAAACGGCTTGTGGATTTTAAACCAAGATGATACCAGTAACCACAGGTCACAACTAACATGTAGAATGTAACTAATGTTATAGATAAACTGGATTTTAAGTTTTATTTCTTTTTGATTAGGGTAAATTTATATTTAAAAATCCACATTGGATTCAGTGAATAAAAAACATTTAAGTATGTTTGTAACAACTTTAGATTTAGTTTTTCAGCTGTCCAGTCAATACAGACCAAGTATTTCTAATAAAAATTTCAAATTGATATGTGCTGAAAGTATACAATACAGAGAAGCAGAACCAGTAGATGGTGTAATAGTTATGTCACGGGACTCCCACATGACTGACCTTATTTCAAGTCCAGGACCCAGCAGCTTGAAATTCACACTGGGCATGTGTGCATGCATGCCCAAAATAGAATGGAGGAGAAGAGACTGTGGTGTCACCACCTACCCTGGGAGATGACTTTTCATTTTCTGTCTCTGTCTCTCTGGTGAGCATATGTGCCCTATAGAAAAAAATCTCTCTATACATTTTTTAAAAAGTAATAAAATACAGAAAAGATTTTGAAATAGAACAAGTAAATAAATAATAAAAAGTGCCAACTAATGATTTTACAGAAAGGGACCAGACACAACACAACAGAGGTAAACATGATGATCTATAAGGCTGAACCACAGATAAACTCTCCAGTGATTGTGTCCAGAGATCTCTGTGGGAACGTCAGGCATATATGTGCTGATGAGCTTGGGCTGTCTGAAGCTGTGGCATCAGACCTCTATTGGGACTGCTGTATTTCTCTCCCTGTCTCTCTTGCTTATGGATGAAATACATAAGCTTAAAAATAATACTTTTACAGATTACACTTAAAATAGCATTAGTTATTATTTTGAATTAAAAGAAATCATTGAAATTTTATTTAAAAATTTTTTTCTCGATATAGTTACTAGAAAATATTACGATTATAAAGTGTGTCATTAGAGAAATCATGATGGATTTTTGCATAGAAAAACACAGGAAAATAAATCATGACTTTTCTGACAACCCATATATGTGTGTGTGTGTGTGTGTGTGTTTGTGCGTGTGTGTGTGTATATACACATGTGGGACAGTTCATGGCAGCTGGATCCCACATGGCTAACCATGTGGTTTAAGTCGCAGATGCAGGGGCTTGGAAACATGCCAAATATGTGTGCATGCATGTCCAACATCCTGAAAGGAAGGAGAAATGGAGAAGAAATTGTATTGTGATCATCCCCTGAGGGGTTACTTTCTTACTTCCTCTGTGTCTGTCTATGTCTGTCTTTCTCTAGCAAGTGCTTGCACCCTCTGGAAAATTATTATTTTTTTACATATGGTTCCTACATGTGAGATTTTGAAACAGAAACGGCTTGTGGATTTTAAACCAAGATGATACCAGTAACCACAGGTCACAACTAACATGTAGAATGTAGCTAATGTTATAGATAAACTGGATTTTAAGTTTTATTTCTTTTTGATTAGGGTAAATTTATATTTAAAAATCCACATTGGATTCAGTGAATAAAAAACATTTAAGTATGTTTGTAACAACTTTAGATTTAGTTTTTCAGCTGTCCAGTCAATACAGACCAAGTATTTCTAATAAAAATTTCAAATTGATATGTGCTGAAAGTATACAATACAGAGAAGCAGAACCAGTAGATGGTGTCATGGTTATGTCACGGGACTCCCACATGACTGACCTTATTTCAAGTCCAGGACCCAGCAGCTTGAAATTCACACTGGGCATGTGTGCATGCATGCCCAAAATAGAATGGAGGAGAAGAGACTGTGGTGTCACCACCTACCCTGGGAGATGACTTTTCATTTTCTGTCTCTGTCTCTCTGGTGAGCATATGTGCCCTATAGAAAAAAATCTCTCTATACATTTTTTAAAAAGTAATAAAATACAGAAAAGATTTTGAAATAGAACAAGTAAATAAATAATAAAAAGTGCCAACTAATGATTTTACAGAAAGGGACCAGACACAACACAACAGAGGTAAACATGATGATCTATAAGGCTGAACCACAGATAAACTCTCCAGTGATTGTGTCCAGAGATCTCTGTGGGAACGTCAGGCATATATGTGCTGATGAGCTTGGGCTGTCTGAAGCTGTGGCATCAGACCTCTATTGGGACTGCTGTATTTCTCTCCCTGTCTCTCTTGCTTATGGATGAAATACATAAGCTTAAAAATAATACTTTTACAGATTACACTTAAAATAGCATTAGTTATTATTTTGAATTAAAAGAAATCATTGAAATTTTATTTAAAAATTTTTTTCTCGATATAGTTACTAGAAAATATTACGATTATAAAGTGTGTCATTAGAGAAATCATGATGGATTTTTGCATAGAAAAACACAGGAAAATAAATCATGACTTTTCTGACAACCCATATATGTGTGTGTGTGTGTGTGTGTGTTTGTGCGTGTGTGTGTGTATATACACATGTGGGACAGTTCATGGCAGCTGGATCCCACATGGCTAACCATGTGGTTTAAGTCCCAGAGGCAGGGGCTTGGAAACATGCCAAATATGTGTGCATGCATGTCCAACATCCTGAAAGGAAGGAGAAATGGAGAAGAAATTGTATTGTGATCATCCCCTGAGGGGTTACTTTCTTACTTCCTCTGTGTCTGTCTATGTCTGTCTTTCTCTAGCAAGTGCTTGCACCCTCTGGAAAATTATTATTTTTTTACATATGGTTTTCATTATATTTCTATTGGACAATTTTATGTAAACCAAAGAGGAAAACATAATGGAGATATTTTTGGGGTACTGAGATCATAAATGGGATATGGTGACAAAAGTGAGAAATTAGTGACAAAAGAATGAATTAATAGCAAATGTACTGAAAGCTCACCTGAAAAGCTAAAAGTTGATGCCAGGTAGTGGCACAGTGGTAATGTAACTGGGCCCGCATGGGAAAGGTTCATGTCCCAGAACCTCTGGAGAACACCTGGCATGCCTGTGCCAACGATCTGGGTCAGCTGAGACAGAGTTTACGGCACATGAAGAGACCTAATTGAGAGTTCCTATCTTTGTCTCTCTCTCCGTTAAGGAAGAAGTAAAAAGCAATTGAGATTAATATCTTCAAACTACTTGAATAATAAATCATTATTTAAAAATAAAAGGTGCAAGTCCTTAGCTAGTCTTGCAGTGTTGGTAGAGTAGTAGCATGTGATGCCAAAAGAACTTAAAGCTAAGGAGAGAAAATATGATTTTTCAGCCTTTTGTATCTTACGATCAGTGTCAGCATGTTGTTTTAATCACAGCCATTTTAATTACCACTGGTTTTATTTTTAAGAATTCTTACTGCTTCTTAATCTCTTTTCAGCCTCCCACATGGTATTGAGTGTATTACACTGAGATATAGAAAAGTTTTTACCATAATGATATTTAAAACAAAAGATGTTCACCAGAATTATGGGACAGAAAAGAACTTTAAGCCAAATTTCATTTCCTAGAATAGAAACCTAATGAAATATTAACTTGGAGCACTTTGCTGCATAAAATCTACTTCATAGCTAAATACTGGATTAAATGAATTCATTGGACAGTTTGAAACAAATTATATTATGTTGTGTTTGTCATAGAAGTCTTATTGTCCTCATGCTGAATTAAAGTAGCCTTTCTCCCTACACAAGTAAGATGAAAGCTTGTGGTAGAAATATTCAAATACCAACGGGCAAAAAAGAGAGGATTAAAAATCACTTGTAACTTACACTACCCAGAGATAATGACTGTAACTTTTTCTTGCATTTTCTTCAAGGAAACAAAGTTGGTTTTTTAGGCAAAATTCAATATGTCTTAATAAGCAGTATATCACAAACTCTGTGTTTAATACTTTTCACCCTTTTCTTTGAACTTCTTTGGACTGTTTTCACAGCCTAGACTGAGGTTATCAGTTGTAGAAGTAACAACTTAATAAATGATGTCTTATTGGCTTGAAAGTATTATTCACATAGATTTCCAAAGCACCCAACATAAAACTAAGAAGCATTTTATTCACGGGGAAATGTTGAACATTTTCTGACACTATTAGTAAGATAAAGAGAGTGTAGATGAAAGAGGAAATACGAATTCTGAATCCTGAAGAGCCTGTGCTTATTAGTACCTTCAGCAGAAATCATGAAGGGCCACCTCATCAGCAGATTGATGAAGCCTCATTAGGTAAAGGTTTCAAGTGTTTCAAGAGCAATCCCTCACAAGAAAGCCCTATAAGAGACCCAAGTGGATGCTAGATGAGCATGCCTACCTGCCAGTGATTCTCTTTGATTGGAAAGAGTTTTTTATTTGTTTCCTCTTTAAAAGGAAGGTGTAAAATTACCCTGCAAATTTATCAGTGCTAGATCTGGGAATGCAAACCCAAGGACCTGAAGTTCCTTAGACTCCTGGGGATGAAGTGGAGTGGGAGCGTCCATCAATTCTTCAGATACTTACTTTAATTTCTCTCTGGTTTTTCACTCTAGCTATTGTCTTTTGTGTCAATTTGCTATTTTTAGCTCAGTTAAAAAATGAAAACATGCATCTTGAAGTTAAGAAAAACAATGGCTCAGTTTAATGTCTCCGAATCTCTTGTATTTATTGATTTTAAGACCTTAGGTACCAAAATACCATCTCCACTTTAAGAACCCTTACCCAACTCCCACCCTACCCCTATATTCATAGTAACTTAAAGAAATGTTATAGGTGGCTAATCTTGGATGTAATTTCTGGATTTAGATTAATGCCAAAAGTCCTTAGAACTATGAAAAAGTCTGAGATTTTTTTCACATTTCTGGTTCAATTTGCAGTAGGCAGGCTGGTGGGGCAAAATCAACCCACCTCCCCTGAGGTAACAGTGGAGGTGCCTAGACTTCCTGTGAGTGCTCTTAAATTAGGTTAAATACTAGGAACCCACATACTTGATTTGAGAACTTAGTACTTATTTTAATACTCCTCCTAATTCCCTGAAGAGTGTTAGCTCTTAAACAATGTTGATGTAGTTCTTATTTCATGACTGTTGTTGGCTCTCAGGTTGCAAAGGATATATATTTTTTTAAATTTTTTTTCTTTTTTTTTTTCATTTCATTTTCTTCCATACATTCAATCACATTATTATTTGTCTTACAAAATGGATATTTAAACAGGTGAACATTTCTCCCTAGTACTGTTGATAAAACTATGAAATATCTTCAACAGATAATACCACACTGAAGATCAGGAAGCTCCAGTGGGCAATGTGGTGGACCAAATCTATGGGGTGGTATTAATACTATCTGGGGTACGCTCAGGTCCAAATAACATTCATCAATGCTCCATATTACATATTCATACTTTGTATCAATTAATATTCATCTTTTCTGTACCAGACATTGTAATGAGCTCTGGGGATAAGTACATCTATGAACAACTAGTAGACATGATTTTTAACCTCTTGGAGTCAATAAGTAATTCATAGTTGTGTAACATCCCTTAATTTCTATGAAACAAACAAACAAACAGAGTGGGCAATGATACAGTATAATTGGAAGTATTAATGAAATATGGAGATTCAAGGAAATCTTCCTTTAGAAAGTGACAATTGAGTTGATACAAAATTTTCAGATTCATTGTCACATGCTGAGACTATGAAGATAAACATGGTATAGTCCTTATTCCCGAGGAGTTCATGTCTAGGAATGAGACATGTAAACCAATAGCAACAGTCATCTGTGGAAGTTATCCATAGTGAATCTCAGTGAATCCTGATTTGTGATTGATTAATCTTGTCTAACCATCTCAGGAAGGACTTTATGAGATGAGATGCATTAAGAGTTAAGTTTTGAAGGTCAATAATTCTGAAGGTTGAGAAAGATTACTAGACAATCAATATAGGGGAGAAGATACCAAGGGATGTCTATAAGTAAGAAAAAGCCTACTATTCTTGTAAACCATAAACAAAAGGGAAAGCCTGGGAAAGCGGTTAGCTGCCATGAGACTGTAAGGTTGTTGGTAAAATTTAAGGCATGTAAAATGTTGTATGAAAGTGTTTAAACATCTCTTGTTAGAGTGGAAGCAGTGGAGTATTTAATCAAGGGTTTAATATCAATTTGTGTTTGAGTCTGATCTTTCTGAGTGTAAAAGGAAGGGTGACTTTTGGCTCCCTGAGAGACTGAACTGAGGGAGATTGATTAGGAGGCTATTGCAATAAGACCTGAGAGAAAAGGGAAGGGTCTCACCTATGGCGTTACTGGGGAGATTTAAGAGACATTGAGGAGCAAAAATGCAAATTTATGAGTAAATGCCTAGTTTAGATGAATGAGAGAGGAGAATCCAGAATATATAGAAATTTGTACTGTTGGGGACATTTATGTATCCATGGAGCCAGTAGGAGCTAGTGAAAAGGTTTAAGATGGAGAGTTTAAATCTTGCCTCCCCACTTGTAGCTCATGGGGCTTGGAAGAACTAAAACTCACTGAACTTCAGTTTTCTCATCTATCCAAAAGTAGCTTAAAAGTAGTTTGTGGCATTTTGGAGAGAGCGATTATGAAAATTCTTAGCAAAGCACCTTGTACATAGTCTGTATTCAACACATATATTGTTCATGAAAACTAAAAGGCACCATGAATTACGATAAATCATATGGAATCAGAAATAGTTTAAGACAGTAAGTTCAACTTTAGGATGCTAAGTATGATATTGGTATTGTCTGTCTAGATGAATATATCCAGTGGGTATTCAGAATGGTGGCTGAAGATTGGGGAAGGATGGGCCGTGAATCTAAGCCTAAGAATTTGATAATAGAATTATTTAGGTGATAGTTGAAATTTTGTAAGATAATGGAATTCCTTCAAAGTAGAAAAGATTTGAAGTGAGTCCTCTGGTACTCAATATCTGAGTGATTAGAAGAGAAAGAGATGAAAAAGCAATCAAAACATAGCTTAATAAAATAGAAAACTGGGGACCAGCAGTTAGCATAATGTCTATGTCACTGAACCCCCATGTAGTCGACTACTGTTTGAGCCCTGGACCTGGTGGCTTAAACTCATGCCGGGCACGTGCGTGTGTGTGTCCAAGATCCCGAGAGGAGAATGGAGGAGAAGGGATTGTGGCGTGACCATGCCCCCTGGGGGGTGATTTCTCGCTTTCTGTCTCTCTGTCTCTCTCTTTCTGGCGAGTGCACGTGCCCTATAGCAAAAACTCTTAAAAAAATAGAAAACTGCAAAAATAAGAACAAAGTCTGCCTCGTATGACACAAGAGAGGTACTTCAAGCAGAGACTGTTAGTACTCTGGCAAATCTTAAAACTAAGTAATTTGAGGAATAAAGAGAACTCTGATTATAACAATTAAGAGCTCATTGTTGGCATTAGAGAGAACAATCTACATAAAGTGATGAGGAAACGAATACAGATTCTGGTGAATTATGGAGAGAAAAAATGAAAACTGGTAATGGGAAATGGAATACTTTATTTATTTTTTTTGGAGAGAGATATTTGCTATACAGCACATGCACTTGCCAGAGAAAGAGACACAGAGATAGAAAACATGAAATCACCTCCCCTAGGAGGGGTGGTCACCCTACAGTCCTTTCTCCTCAATTCTCCTTTAGGGATTTTGGGCACCCACACACATGTACCTGGCATGAGTATCAAGCCGCTGGATCCAGAACTTGAACTGTGGTTGACCACATGAGAATCCAACACCTTACTCACTATGCCACCTGCTTGCCTCTAGAATACCCTTTTCATAAGTTTGATATAGTGAACTGGAGGTGGGGTTGGTAATGAGAAATGGATACAGGCTAAGTAGGCTTTTGTTTATAGCATAGAGAATGAGAATAATGACCTAGTACTGAAGAAGAGGAAGAAACTAAATGATGGAATAAAACCATGATGGAATGTTCTAGAAGAGGCTGCAGGTTAGGAAATAGAAATCATGAAAGAAAGTATTAATCTGGGATGGAATATGGTAAAACCTACTTGAATATAAGAATATAAGAGAGCAAGATTTACAAAGAATATTAATTGGAAATTAAGAAGCTTCCACTATTAACCAAACTATTATTTATATTCTTGGTTAGCTTTTATTTTTTATGTTCTAATACCATGTGTTTTAAAAAATAAAGTTTATTATTTACTTACTGATAGATACAGAGAGACTCCTTGACAGTCTGGTCACGGTGCAGATCCCTTCCCCGACTCCACTGCCTCCCACCTCCAGCCTTCCAGCCAGCCAGGATCACAGGGACACCTGCTGTGTTTAGGTCGACCTGGGGTCTGAACCCAGGGCCTTCCATATGGGTCCAGAGTTGTGCAGCAGTTTTCTACTGCCTGCATTACCATGACAGGGCCACAACTTATATTTTGAGTATTTTAGTTAGACCAGCCAGCACCTTTAATATTATCTCTATATAAAACAAATTATTAAATATTTACTCAGTAAAAATGTAGTAGAACCTCATCTTTTTCTACTTTCCTCTGAAAAAACAAAAACAAAACAAATAAAAAAAATAACAAAACCAAAAACAACTCTGTGGATGGTGGTGCAGTGGTGAAGCATAATGCTCTGTGATGCTGTCCCACATGCAAGGGTTCCATGTTTGATTCCAGAGGCCCTGAGTATACCACACATGTGCATTCGTATTAATCAAGGCTGACTGAAGCTGGCATAGATCATGGCATCAAGACCTTTCTGAGGATGTTGCATCTCTCTCTGTCTCTATCTTTCATGAAAGAAATAAACTAAAAAAAAAAAAAGAAAAAGAAAAAAGTAATGCTGAAAATAATGGGATCTCAAAAATTGTACCAGCAATGCCAAGGTCCAAGACTATTAGAGAAATACTTCCCATAATAATTTATATGTCCTAGAGAAATCTTAGAACTAAACTTGTAGGATTCATCAGGACATTGGCGTATGTGTTATCTCCTAACATATAATTGTTCCAGGGGCTAGCAGGCTGCTTGGTGGTTAAGGCACTGGATTTCCACCTGGCTGATTGTGTTTTGAGTGCCAGACCCGGTGGCTTAAAATTCACTCCAGGCATATGAGTGTGCTAGCCCAAAATCCTGGGAGGAGAATGGAGAAGGATTTGTGGTATGGCCATCCCCACTGAGGGGATGATTTCTCACTTTCCTTCTCATTGCCTCTTTCTCTCCAGTGAGCACATGTACCCTATACCAAAACCTAAAATATATGTGCTATGTGTGTATGTGTGTGTGTGTGTGTGTGTGTTTGTGTTTGTATATAATTGTTCCAGTAATAAAACGATGTGAACTATTTATTGCTATTTATGCGATTTTGGTTTAATATTGTTATGTTAACTGAAAGCGCTAGGTTAAATTAGGATAGTGAGAATTAATTTTGTATCATGTTTACATTTGAAAAACTGAAGTACCACAAGACCCTTCCTTGTGGTAGAGCACACAGTTGAATCAGATCATTTTCATGTTATCGTATTATAAACACAACCCCTCCCATACCAGTCATTGTGGAAATGATAAAGGTCAGAGTCTGGCTTTCTATGATTAAACAATTGCAGTATATTGTACAGACAGAAGGAGTGCCTTTGTGTGTGTGTGTGTGTGTGTGTGTGTGTGTTTACAAATTTTTTCTTATATTTTCTTATGTTTATTTGTTGTACATCTTTGTGAGCTATAATATGGATTTTCAAAGCAAAGAAAGAAAAGCAAGCGGAGCAAAAATTAATGGAACACATAATGTGTTCTTTGTTGAAAACAAGGATATGGTATTGGCCTTCAATTGATTATTGTGCACTGCATACACACTTTGGGTCACCCATTTGAAAAACATATTATAAAGCTGATATGAATCCAACCTGAAGTCTACATCTCCAATAGAGGCTTTAAAGAAGTAAGTTTGTATAAAACTTGCATTCGTGAGTATCTTATTGTCACAAGTACCTTAGGAACATATTATATTAATAGCTGCCCTCACAGCCCACTTAGTTATATTTTAATTTTACCATAATATGGGGATCTCCACTACTCTGTCCTTGGTCTTCATCGTTTCATGTCTACACTCTATCTGGGTTATCTTGATCATATTTTCACCTTTTCTATTCAGTATGTTCTAGTACCTTTGAAACATGTCTTACTAGTTTTTATCTTTTCACTGTGTTTACAAATTCAAATCTAAACACTAAAGGCATATCATCTGTGATATCCTAACAGAATACATACTTAGTGCTCTCCAAACTGAACTGCTCCTTTTCTATTAAACTTACTAGTTTCTCCTGTATTTTCTACTTAAAGATACAACCATACACCAGGGATTTGAGCTAAGAGGAAGCCACAGTTCTCTAGTCTAAGTGAAATCAGTCAACATGTTGTATTTCACTGGAGGCTTTTCCTTAAGCATGATGTTTGTATTTAATATTCATGTTCATACTTAAATTTCTTTAAAGAGGATTGGCATCTTTGTTGTTTTTTTTTTCTGTGTCAATATTGGTAATTTATTCTTTAATTAAAAGTATCCCTTTAATTTAAATTTTAAATAACATTAGCATATAATTAATAAATCTCTTGCGATAAATACATAAATATGTTTATATATATACATATATATATGTAGTTTGTTCTTTTTTTATACCTACTTTAAAATGTATACTTTCTTTAAATAAATTATTCACTATGAATAAAAACATTTGTCATTAACATTTGGTGTAGGTTATTTCTACATTCTCTCTTTTATAATTTATTTATGTGTAATCTAATTTTCTCTGTACATTCTTTAAGTTTACTTTTCCCCTAGCTTCTTAGTTTGACTATCTGATTCAATACTTATATATATTTTTATCTTTTTGATAAATGCTGATAAGAAAGTTATATCCTTAGATGCAGGTATTTCCTACACTTCATAGGATTTGATATTTTCATCATTGTTTAGCTTTAAGAATTTCATAATTTTTTTTGTAGTTTCATCTTTAACTTATGAATTATTTAGAAACAGAAATTTTAGCTTCCCAATATATGAACTGCTTTCTCCTTTGTTGTTAATTTTTAATTTTATTGTATATTATGGCCTGAATAATTGTTCTTTATAACATTAGTTCTTCAGAATTTGTTGAAATCTTTTTTGTTCTGTTCTGTGTATATGATAATAGTAACTCTAAAATCTTGTAACATACACTAAATTGTTCATTTTATTAGGCTACAAGATTTATTCATGTGATATCCAAAACATGTAATCCAAAAAAGCAATGCCATCAATATTCCAAGATGTCCCTGTATATTGACATCTTACCATTGGAGAGGAAAAAAAAGGGGCTAAGGGATTGTTCCTACATGTATATGCACAACCTAAAAGCAGTTATATCAATTGCACCTATTCCATTGTTCTAAATCAGTTACGTAGCCCACCACACTGTAGGGGAGACTAGCAAATGCAGTAAGCCCACGGGTCCAAAAGGGAAGGGATTTAGTTAGGAGAAAAGCCAGTTAGAGTCTGTAAAGCCAAATATATTGTCACGTTATTATATATGCTCTATCTGTATTACAAGAAAGATCTGTTAGTTGGATATGGGATTAAATAAATCATGTCATTGAAGGTTGTCCACATGTCCTAGAAATTGTAACTTTATTAACATATTTTTCTTTAGATTTATCAAATGTTAGGTCAGGTATATTAAACTTTCCCCATCATAATTGTGAAAATCATGTTGATTGTTTTTTCCCTTTTTTAAACTCAAGACAATTGATATTGTTAGGCCACATAATTTCAAAGTTATTATACATAATGTGTGTGTATGTGTGTGTGTGTGTTGTGATCTATTTATTCCAGCACCATATTATTTTTAAAAAATTCTTATTAAGAATCTTTGACTTAACTTCTTTTATGACATATATCAGTAATGCAATACCTGCTTCACTCTGTATAGGATTTACTAGAAATTCTTTTATTTTTTTATTTATTATTAAAAAAAATTAAGAATTATTTATTTATTTATGTTTTAATTTTACCAGAGGGAGAGAGAGAGAGAAAGAAAGTGAGAAAGCAAGCCACCAGGACCAGGACTTGAACCATGGTCAGCCATGTGGGAATGTCCAGCACCTTAACCACCACTCGACCTGCTGGTCCCCAGAAATTCTTTTATTTTTACATTTAACTTCTCATGTTAAGTTTTGTCTCTTATTAGTACCTTATCATTAGAATTAGAAATATGCAGCCTAATTTTTTAATCTTCTAATTGGCGTATTTATTTCACACACACACACACATGATAAATATATACAGATATAATAGTGTATTTTATTTTGCTCCATATTATACTTTGCTTCTTTTCTCCTTTCTTTTGTTGGATCCATCAAAGTTTATCCTTTCTCCTTTAGAAAATGTGGTAGTCATATATTCCATTTTCATCCTTTAAGAATTATATTCCTGGGACCAGCAGATGGCATAATGGCTATGTTGTTGGACTTCCATGTAGTTGATGGCGGTTTGAGTTCTAGACCTGGTGGCTTAAACTCACACAGGTGCGTGTGTGTGTGTGTGCCCAAGATCCCAAGAGGAGAATGGAGGAGAAGGGATTGTAGTATGGCCATCCCCCCTTGAAGGATGATTTCTTGCTTTCTGTCTCTGTCTCTCTATGTCTTTCTGGTGAGTGCACGCACTCTATAGCAAATACCTTTCCCTCTCTCCCCAAAAAGAATTATATTCCAATATTGCTTTACACAATATAAATTGTGTTTGTGTGTGTGTGTGTGTGTATTAGTATAAGACAACAGTCGTGGAAACACTTGCTTTTATCTAAATCCCCTTACTTATCTTTCATTCACTTTTGGCTTTCTCTTTATGTATTTAATTCCTGTCTAAAATGTTTATTATTTCACCCATGAGGGAGAGGTAAAGAGAGACAGAGATATGACCCTCAGCAAAGTCTTGATGCCACAATCCACTCCCAGCCCCAGCCCGCCCCAGCTCATAGACACACATATGCCTCAGATAATCCGGGCTATCTCTGGACAAGAATATAAATCTTCCCATGTGAATCAGTTTTAGAGAAGATTATTTCACCACTGTGCCACCACTTTATACCCCTCTGTTGTTTTTGTTTCAGACAAAACTTATTTTATGGTCAATATTTTATTATAATTTTAATATCTGTTTATCTTCTCTCTGCAAGTTTGCTTCTTATATTCCTTCTCTGTTCTGTTGGGAAAAAAATCATGCCAGAAAGAGATTATAGAGAGATTATAAACAGAGTTGAGCAAGTTTGGGGGCAGAGGGAAGTTTTTCTTTCTTGTGATAGTTTTCTGAGTATATTTTCTAATGTATTTTGATTTCTGGCCCCTGGATTTTTTGTTTTGTTTTGTTTTGTTTTTGGTATATTCTGGAACTAAGAGGACAAAGAAATATATTACTGATGAGAAATCATCTAATTTATTTTGAACTAGTATAATCAACTCAGGAAAGGTTTTGAGATTTGACCTTTTGAAGGCATCAAAATGATCTAAAATCACTTGCACATTCGAATTCTTCTAGAGAACTATATTTTTTAATTCCAAAGAACCACCTTAGACTCAGCCTTGGTGAGGCAGACAGTAGCAGTGCTACTGAGCCATGCTGGAGGCCATATGAGAAAGCTTCCCTTGTGTCCTGGGTCTGCCTAGTATGCCTGGGAATGTGCCCTTGATCCGGGCTAGTTGTAGGGTTGGGGGAGGGGTCAGGGTTTAGGGTGTTTTTCTCTGTCACTTATGAAGAACAAAAATAAAACACTTTTTAAAATAGAAGCAAATCTCATGTTTTTATGAAATAATTTCAATATAATAACTTTCAAATATTTAAATCACTTAATGTTTTAACTTTCTTAGTAATTGTTTTCTAAAGACCTAATAGTTGTATAATGATTGAGCTATGATTCCTTTAAAAATAATAACAATGTTGATTATTATTCAGTACTGACAAAAATTCTTACAAATGCGCTGGAATAAAGAAAGAAAAATAAATGGTGCAAATAATAGGAAATAAAATATTAATCATTTTTTTTGGATACTAATTATTGGGTACCTAGAAAATACAATTGACTTTAATTTTTGCCAAATAAAATTAAGAAGCAAACTTGCTAATTGACTGGATATAAGATATGTAAAAATCAATTCATCCTTATTTTATGTCAAATAGGTAGCTAAAACACACTTTAAGTATTCAGTATACACATAATAGATTCAGGGAAATATGTATCTGCAAGAAAGATGATAGAGTTAACATCTATATTTTAGAAGTTCCTGTCTCAAATTGATAAAAATAGGTAATTCAAATAAAATTAGCAGAGTACATGAATAAGCAATTTTTTATAGAGCTAATTCAGGTGACACTGAATTATATGAAAAGGTGCTGTCTCACTAGTAGATAGAAGTAAATTATGGGGGCTGGCAGATGGCATGGTGGTTTAACTCTCACTTGCCTGGCCAAGGTTTGAGGCCCAGACCTGGCAGCTTGCTTTCTCACTTTTTCACTCTTCCCTCTTTTTCTTTCTGTCACTCTGTTCCTGTCTGGTCAAATAAATAAGTAAAGTTAAATAACATAATTCTTTTAGAAAAGTAAATTATTATATTTATCATGCTGCAAAACTTAGAGCATACACTTTATTCCATATTGGCAGAGGAGTAGCAAACCTGGACTGTTTCATATATACATATGTACGTGTGTGTGTGTGTGTGTGTGTGTGTGTGTGTGTGTGTATTAGCACCTGGGTGAGGAGGGCATGACTTCTGATTTTTTAAAATTATTTATTTAATTTTATTCATTATTAATTAACATTTTTAAATTTAACCATAATATATATGTATATAAATACAATATATATATATATATATATATATATATATATACACACACACACACACACACACATACATATAAAGAGAGAGAGAGAAAGCAAAGAAAGCAAGCCACTAGTTCTGGGACTTGTATTGTGGTTGGCCATGTGGGGTTCAGCATCTTAACCACCACACTACCTGTTGCATGAACTATTATTATTACCAATATATATGAAGATTTTTTTCAATATTTTGCTCACATTTATTAACTTTCAAAGTACTTATAACTCTCACTTCTGATATACCAATTCCATAACACAATGTTACAAATGAAACTATCAGTAAATTATGTGCACACAGCCACTTATTGCAGCAATATTCATAGCACAAAAAAGGAAATAAAGAGATTGCCTATCAGTAGAGGAATGTTAGAATCATTATGGTACCAACACCACAACGCTGTATATGACCACCAAAAAGAGTAGCTAACTCAGATTATTTAACATAATTTTTGCAAAGTATTTAGATATGAAAATCAACATATAGAAAAGTATGTGTAATTTTAAGTTGAGAAAAATTACCTATTCATGTATATGTGCATGTCCATTTACTTATAAATATTTAGAGTTTGATAAAAATAATGAAAGATATATTCTAAAATTTTAAGCAAGTTTTCCTGGGATGGAATGGTGTGATGAGAGTGGAGTATTAGGGGGTGGAGGAGAGCACAGAGGGAGGGGATGACAAGATAAAATGTTAATTATCTTGACAAATACAATAATCATTTCACTAGATTCATTAGATATATGCACATGTTTATCAAAATCTCATGGGCCAGATGGTGATTCAGAAGTAAAATATGACACTCTGTGACGCAGTTACACAAGAGAAGGTTCCAGGTTCAAGTATGGAGACCTCCCTAAGTATGCTGGGCCCACCCTTACCTACGATCTAGGTCTGACTGAAGGGAGAGGGTGGATCAAGCCATCAAAACCCTGTTGAGAATGCTGTCTATATGTCTTTCTCTCTCTTCTCTCTGTCTATTGCTCATGGAAGAAATGAGCTTAAAATAATAAGGTTGTGTACTCTAATTATATACAGTAAAATACCAATATTAAAATATAAATTAAAAAAAAATGACTGCCCTAAAACAAAGAAACTTAAAAAAAAAAATCCAACAATGGGACCAGCAGTTGGCCTAATGGCTATGTCACTGGACTCCCATGTAGTCAACCATGGTTCAAGTCCTGGACCCGGTGGCTTAAACTCATGCCGGGCATGTCTGCATACATGCCCAAGATTCCAAAAGGAGTATAGAGGAGAAGGGATTGCGGTATGGCCATCCCTCCTAGGGGTGGGGGGGGAGGGCGTGGTGATTTCTCGCTTTCTGTGTCTCTGTCTCTCTCTGTCTCTCTGGCACGTACATGCACCCTATAGCAAAAACCTCTAAAAAACAAAACAAAAAGAAAACCCAGCAAATACATGATCCCATTTTTATAATTTTCTATACTGAAAAATAAAACAGTATGAGACAATAATGTAACTAAGACTATGAAAGAAGTTAATATATCTCAGAAAGATTTGGGGAGAGATAAACTTTATGTTTTGGGGAAATTATAGATACTCCAGGACAGTCTTATCTATGATTTTCAAACATGAATTTCAAATTTAGCACTTGAGAGATATCAGTGCTCAGACTTTCCACAAGTTCTTTCCCATTCAGCCATTATCTCATTAGTGCAGTAGTGATAATAATCAAGCACTCAGAGATCTATTGTGCAAATGTGCAAATGTCCTACCCACCATTGAAATAGGACTCCTGAAAACATTCCCTCCTGTTAAACTGTGATGTTTATCTTCTCAAATAAGCTTCCAGAACAAAAGGAAACATACTAGAATGGTAGGCTTATGAATTTTAGGGTTAAGCAGATCTCAGGTTTATTCCAGGCTTTTTTGCCTACTAGCTGCATAATCAAGAATATATTAAAATAATAAACTCTCATTTATCATCTCTCTATTAATTGATCATGATTACATGCCTATAGTTGTCAATAGTAATAACTATTAGATGGTTTAGACCAGCACAGGTCAGCCATCAGTGAAGTTTGTCATAGCCCAGATTAGTAGCCATTTGTCTTTGAGTTAGAGATATTTGATTTCATCATCCATAAAATGGAAATCATAGTATCGCAAGGCTGTTGTGAGAACTCCATTAGATCACAGATGTAAAGCACTAATTAGGGTGCTACACAGATGAAAAAACTGCTCAGTGGAAACTAAAAGAAAAAAATGTTAACATCTAACTTTGTCTTAGAACACAGACTTAGGAAAAATGATTGGGTAAGACCTCAGCTATTCAGAATCAATGTGTTGGACATTTTTTTCATGGATGTGTAATATGAAGATTTAGCATTATGTGTGAACAATAAAAAAGTGTCCATATTAAACTTAATGATAAATAGATAAATATAGAAACAATAACAAAACAAAGTTAGAAATGAGAGTAGCTTTAACAATGTAAAGACTGTTATAATTACAGATATTAATGAAAACTACTAATGATGCAATCTTTATTTCCATTCAGCATATCATCACTTATGTACATTGCAACATACCAGTGTTACTTTCTGTTCAACTCTTGAGTAAATCATTTGCCTTCTCACTGCTTCCATTGCCTCAGGATATCAATAGCATCTTCACTACAGAAAGTCCAAGTTCTGTTTCAGTTTTAAAATACCATGACTTGATGACCAGAAAAGAGCTTAATTCTGTTTTCTACTCTGAGTCAACACTTAAGAGAATCAAGAAAGACCTCCTGTCTCTGCCTATGCATTTATTTTCCAGGTCCAAACTCTTTCTTGGTCTCCTTTGCTTCTGCCATCTCCACTAATTCTTCAAGTTTCTTCTTCAAATATTTTGTTAGTGACCTTCGAATTGTTTGTATTTTCCTCCGATGAGAGACACGAATATAGAATCTAGAGTAGAGAAAGAAGACAATCCCAACTTCATTATCAGTAGTCACGCTCTTTAAAACAATTATACTTTTTTTCCCCTCCTTTTCTGGGTATTTCTCTTCTTTTTTTTTGTGTTCCAATTATTATCCCATCAAACTTCCACCCATTTCACTCCTGACAGTATTAGATACCAGATTTTCCATTAGGGAGAGGATGAAATTTAGGTGATTGCTTTGCCGAAGGAATGCTTGACCCAGTGTTTATTTGGAGAGGAGAAAACTCACAGTAATAGGACACTTCCTAGTACTGCAACTTCCACCAACAGTATCAGAAACAGTGCAATCTCTCGATTCTCAGCCTTCTTGGAATCCTCTTCAGGAATGAGAAAGGGAAAAAAAAATACATAAAAAAGAAAGAGTTAGTTTTGGAGAAGAAAACCAGTAATATTTATATCCAGAAGAGAAGAATCTTTTCACCTCAGTTTTTGCTGTTTACTGCTTTAACATATTTACTTCACTTAGACCCCTCGGTTTTACAGGACTTTTGCTCTTTCTGGCCATAGCTCAATTTTTCCACCTCTCATCCAAACTTATTTCCCATCTCTTCAATTAGTTCAGTGCTAAGTTACTCACATGAGTATAAGTTTTACCCCACAGTTTAGTTCTTATGTTGTAAACTGGTTATGACCAGCATAGAAGGTGATCAACAAATATCTGTTGAATAAATCAATGAAAAATCCACATCCTTGATTCCTAGTCCCTCAAATTGCCACACCACAATCTTTGTTACCTCCACAGTATTCTCCTTTGAAGCACCGGGGGGTGATGCGAAGACATGTCCAACAATCAAGAATGGGTCCCTCAGTCACAACTGATAAAGGGGAGAACAATCAGAATGGGACCCTCAGTCACAACTGATAAAGGGGAGAAAAATCAGCATGGGACCCTCAATCACAACTGATAAAGGGGAGAAAAATCAGAATGGGACCCTCAATCACAACTCATAAAGGGTAGAAGAATCAGATGGGAACATAGCATGGGGTTATTTAGCTCAGACGGGTTTGGATTTGATCTCAGGCATTGTCAATTCACTATAGTTTTCATTGCTATGAATTACTTCTCTCCCCAGAAATCAAGTTTCTTGATGGGTCGTATCTTTAGTTATAGTGATCTTTCTAGGGGAAAGTAGGAAGAAGTGATATCTCAACTTATATTATTGGGGCATGGATTGCAAACTGCTCAAGGAGGCATCTGAGGACTTTCAAAATCTGTGAGGTGTCTGAAAGGTGTCATAAACTAGAGTTTTTTGTCAAATCTTAGTGTATTCTTCTTGTAATCATAGCTCTAGGAATTGGATTCTCAATTAAAAAAAAAAAAACAGGGTAAAACTTAGGGTCATATAGAGCAAAGGAGGTGGGAATATATTGGCTGAAACCTCAAGGTGTCATGTCACATGTATCGTACTCACTGCAATCTTCAGAACAAGCTAAAAGAAAACCAGAAAGTTCTGATGAGCTTATGAGCAACATACAGTTTACCATACGTCTACCCAAGTGCTCTTTATCTTTTACCCGGCTCCATGTTGACCTATTCTAAACATCTCTGATAGGAATCTCTTCCTCCTCTCACCCCTCATTTTCTATGTCTTTCACATAATTTTGGTGTTAAAAGATAAAAAGTTTTCACTACCGACATCAGAGAAAGTCTTTAATGTCTCTGTCAATTTGGATTCCAAGTCTCTGCGGACCTTGAGCAGCTTTCCTTGAAAGATAAAGACACCTAAGAGGAGGTAGAAGGGAGATCAGAAAGTAAGGGTGACTGTCCTGTTTAGAATTTAATTCTAATTGTCTTGCCTGTTTCCCCAGCCATATTTCCTCAGACTTGCTTGGGCAGTACAACTTTTCAGAATGAATTACCTCACCTTTCCATGATTCATTGCCCAGTTTGTAAAATTCCTCCTTCAGCCATGTTCTCAACTTGACAACCTTTGCAACATCTAGAAAAGAATAGAAAAGGTACATATGCAACAATAATGATATCTGTGGAGGAAATTATGTGGACCAGCTATCCTCTTCTCTACCCTCCTTTTCATTTTAAATCACAAAACTCTTAGGGACTCAAGCTTCTCTCACCCAACACCCAAAGTCTCTTGTCACTGTGAGAGACCTTAAAGCTTAAATGGATCACGTCCTTAATGTGTTGTTGAAACAGATGAGTTCGACCAGGGACTTCTGAGGGTAACAGGTTTGCCAGCAAGGACTTAACATCTTCTGTGAATTTAAGGTCACACTCCAAACAGCCTGTGACCCCGTAGAAGGCTTCCAGGGACAGGGGCAGGAGCAGGAGTGACCATAGGTTACTCATTTCCTTGCCTAAACCCCCATTTCTCCAACAGCAGGTTGTCCTGGCAACTACTTCTCCTAGTTCCTTTTCCTTCAAAAATCCAGGAATGAGAGCCTTGGCCTGGAGAGTCTGATTCCACCTTTCCCTCTATTTCCATCCCACTTTCAGGCAATCTCACTTCCCTAAGGATCTTCCATTGTTTTCTGACTTTTATCCTTCATTCCAAAGAGATGGAACTGCCAGCCAAGCAGTGGATACCCGAATTCTGAGTGTAGAACAGAAAGAGAGAAAGGTCTTGAGCTCACAAAAGCAGAGTTCTGTACAGGGAACTGTTTCAAAAAAAGAGTGTTTTTTACTGTTTCCCTTACTTGTATCCTTAGTAGGTTTCCAAGCCCTTGCTTGTCACTGGAATAGTATATTAACAGAGATGGATACTGGAGGAACTCTCACAGGACCTTAGATTCTGTGTAATCCAAGCTCTACTCCTCCAGTGGAAGAAGGCAAAGCAAAATATTGAGTTTCTTGGGATCCCAGTCTTTACTGGCAGTAGAATTGTTGGGAACTAGGAATATATTTTTATATATAATAATAATTAGTCATTTTGATATAGTTTATAATTTCAAAGAAAATTCAGGCTATCTTTGACTGTGGAGTGATTTTTCTATCCATATTTTTGTAAACTTTTCATAATGTTCTCATGGAGAGTGTGGAGCTAGAGACTAGAAACAACAATTGAGAAATATAAAGTGTTGAGAAAGAATCCAGGGTCTTTTCGTAGGTGATTCAGTTGCTAAAATATTGGCAGTGAAGCATGTCATACATAAAAACATAACCACAGTTATCAAATAAGTCTGCTGTCTCAGGTCATCTTCATGGCAAGTGGCCAAATAAATGTTATTTCTTTAGTTTAAAGATCTTTGAGTAAAGATATTTAAAGAAATTAAGGCTGATACGTAGATTTTTCAGAGCACCTGTTACTTTCGTTTTAACGTATTGCTTATATAGCTGTTACCTCCTAGGCACCAGAAAATACTGGCACTAACTAGAGGGTTAGTGGTAGAATGTAAGCCTAAGATACAGGATAGTCATGGAGTAGAAGGTTGAAATGAAACCAAAGGAACTATCATTAATTGTATGCCTATCACATGATGTGTATTATGGTAAACTCTTCAGATAGACAATCACTAGACTTTACAGCACAACAATCCTTTGAAAGATTGTCATCTCCTTTTTGCTGCTAAAAAACTGAGATACGAAAAAATTCTCCCTGGAAAAATGAATAATGAATCAGTAGTTATAATTTCAGGATTTGATCTCATATGTACATGATTCCAAATTCTACTTACTTCATTTCCTATCAACAATCAATTTCTGGATATAGAAAAAATAATTTGTTTGATTTTGACAAATGAAAAGATGTGGAACCAATTCAAATTTGATCACTCATGACATATGCAACTGGCATCTCCCTCTTTTGATTTTATATTCCTTTGGCTAGTTGATCTCATTTTTAGAAGATCCTCTAAAGGATTTTCACATACTGAGGTCTGAAGACTAGTTAGCTAATAGCATTAAATTATCTCAGGAAACCAAAGTTGGAGACTATGGGGGATATGAAAATTGACAAGCAACTGGCCAGGTATAAAAGCAAACTCTTTGTTATAAGAGGATATAGATTATAGGTATTTCCTTGTCAATTATACTTATTTTACCTTTGGACAGTTCAAAGAGAGTCCTCTGGCACTTTACTGAATTATCTAAACTTAACTCCATGAAATATTATCTAGACCTAGACTTAGTGACCCATCTGCCATCTTTATCTCCACTTCACTCTCTGGCTTAGTTTGTAGTCTAGGTTCTTAGGATGAAAGAAAAAAATTATTTGGCCTTTGGATAGTTTGGAAAGAGTAGACAAAGGCAAGTCACTTCTAAGTAAGGCAGGGAGGGCCGTTTGTTTGAAGGGGGCACATGAAAGGAAGAACAATGGAGGAAATCTCATTCTCATGAGGAAAACAGTAAAAAGATAATAGCGCAGCGCTGAAGGCAAGAGATACAGGGAGAGGTCTGTGCAAAGACAGACCAACACTCATCAACTTGGAGAAATTCCTTGTAAAGAGGATGATTTCAAAAGACTAAAAAGTATTTGATAAGCAAGAATCCAATAGTGCTCAGAGGGAGAATCCTGAAAGCACTCATGATGGAGTGTGTAACAGATAAGAAAATAACCACAATTATCATGGGATAGTCTCTTGAATTTTATAAATGTAAAACATTTGAGCTGCTGTTTGGAAAATGATTGCAACTGTAGTGATGGCATTACTTAGTTGAAATAGTAATACTCATCTCTGGGAAGCAAAAAGCAAATACTGAAATTCTGGATTCATAATCTAGTATTTGTTTTGGATTGACATGAAGGGGATATGATTTCTTTTTCTTTTTTCTTTTTTTTTTTTTTGAGAGGTTTTTGTTGTAGGGCTTGTGTGCTTGCCAGACAGACAGAGGGAGAGAGAGAGAGAGAGAGAGAGAGAGAAAGTGAGAAATCAACCCCTAGGGGGAATGGCCATGCCGCAATCCCTTCTGCTCCATTCTCCTCTTGGGATCTTGGGCATGCACGTGAGATTAAGCCACTGGGTCCAGGACTCAAACCACAGTCGACTATGTGGGAGTCCAGTGACATAGCCATTACGCCAAGTGTTGGTCCCCAAGGGGATATGATTTATAGTCAGCACAAATCAGTAGAACAGCTAGTTGAACTCTGTTTAAGATAGTATAATAGATACAGAATAGCACGTATTTCCTCACTTATAGTTCTTACACAGATAAAATGTTCAGGGAAGCAGGCTTGTGCTGTCACACTAACAAAGAACCCCTTTTAAGGGCTGCCATCTGTTTTTGTTATTTTTATTTGTTTCCTTTGGTTTGGTATAATTTGACTTGGTTGCAAGTCACATAATGGAGGTTTAAAATGAAAAAAAACAAGTTTTATGAAGAAGTTTCTTACAAAAATTTTCCCTAATTCCATGATAGATTTGACTTCTAGATTCATAAATAAAAACAATAAAACTTTGTAGCTCAATCTCAAGCTTCCTATAGGCTCTTTTCTGATGCATTATTTATCCCCTTTGAACCCTGTTCTATTGCTTCACACCCCTATCACTTCACAACATCTCCTAAAAGTTTGTCAAATTATCCGGATACCTTTTCTAGTCACATTCCTGGCAATAATCTAAGGTAAGGAAGCCATCACTTGGAATTCAGAAATGTTTAAAGCTATCTTTGTGGGTACCCCCTTCAACCACATAGTACCATGAGGTAACATAAACCTTCCACTTCCCCATTCCTGCATCTAATTTTGAAAAGAAGCAGGAAAGGAGAAGGAAGTATGAAAGAATGATTCTTCCAAAAGAAATGTAGTTACCTTAAAAAAAGTGTTTAAGTTAATGGGTAAGAGAGGGTTTATCATGTGCCACTGTTGTTTGTTTGTTTGTTTTCCCTCCCCAGTGAGGTAAGAAGTGAAGAGTTCAGAGAAAACCCAGATCAATTACAAAGTATGAAGAAAACATGTTTTCTTTCTATATCTGTGAATGGTATAAATAAATGTGTCCTCGTACTATAAACACAATAATGTTTAAGTCTCAAGACAATTTTGCATTGCTGCTTCCATTTTATAAAATATTAGTCTTGGGCCAGAAAGTGGCATGATAGTTAAGGAGGTGTAAGGACTCTCACATGACTGACTGAGGTTCGAGTCTCGGACCTGGCAGCTTGTTTTCTCACTTTACTTCTCCCTCTCTCTCTCTCTCTCTCTCTCTGTCTTTCTCTGGTGTATGCATGTGCCCTATAGTAAATTAAAAATAAATAATAACAGTAAATAAAATAAATTATTATTAAAAATTACGTAAAATATTAACCTGATGTTCAGAGATACTAAAAACTTACCTGAAGTAACATACCTAAACGTTAAGATTAGAGGCTACAACCCAAATTTATCTTGAAATCCATATTCTTTCCAAAATACCCCAAATATTTCCCAAATAGAGTTAATCCGAAGCCATGAACATCAACTCAAATTAGAAATAATAGGGACCCTTTAGGAAATTATTTTTGTGATAAAAGAAAGATGCTTTTTGTTATTATTTCCCATTAGTTTTTTAATAGAGTCTATAATCTCAGCCATCTTTTAATATTTCTCCTTTTACCAAATTCTTTTTTCATCTCCTTCCAATTGCTTGTATAGTAGATTTGAGGTAAGTTTATATTCAACTATCTTGTTTGCCTACTGATTAAAGTATATGATTTTCTTTAATATTGCATGTGAAAGGGCATAGATGTTTATCTAGTTAACCTGAAATAAATACCAGGTAAATGTAGTATTTCTCTTTTCCTCCCTTCAAAGGAAATTAAAATGCAAAAATAAAATGACTATGAGAACATAATAGCCAACAACAGCAGTAAGTAATATTTAACAAATTATCTGAGTCAATAATGGTTTATATTCATTTTACACATGAGCTTACAAAATCTTTCTGATAGAAAGTTAGTACTATTTAGAGATAAACTAAATAGGTAAGTGGCATAAGACCCCAAGAGTTTGGGTTTAATTGGGGTTCCTCCTAGCTGACATAGCTAATAGTCAAAGAATGATCATTTTAAAGTATCTACTTTATATTAATTATTCAGATTTATTGCAAGTATAACAATAGATGTGTATATATGTATATACAAAATTTCTTCTTTGAAGAATAGAAATTCTCATGTTACATATATGAGAGGAGAAGGAATAAGTCAAGTTCCATATTCTACAAGTTTTTAAGTAATTTTTAGGAGCATATTCATCAAAATAACTGGAAGCTGTTCCAAATTAGTTTTTTAAACTATAAGAACACTTTATAAAAAAAATAAAATAAAATGGTTTTCAATTGCAGCTCTTTGAGAACTTCACCATAAATACTCTATAAAATTTTCTTTCCCTGATACTTTAAGAAAGACCTTAACAAAGTGTGCATCGACCACTTTTCATTGATGCCAAGTTTTAGTTCTGAAGGGCATATGTGATAAATTGGTCATGCATTATCTCATTTGCAGTCAGGGTTTTATGAGCGTCTGTAAAACAATTACCATATATACATTTTACAATAAATGGGCAAACAAAGTGGCTGCAAACAATATGGAAAAGTCAATAATTAATTTCAGATTTCCAAATGTACCAGAGACACTAGAGCTTTCTCTTCTTTTCAAAAGAGATGGTTTCTTTGTTAGAAATATGCAAGCATGTTAATTCATTACTGTGTGGTTTCTCTTTTTCCAAAGCTTGTCGAAGGCCTAATTTATGTGCAAGACTGAAAGCTGTTTAAACGGATAATATGCCTCCTTCATGAGAAATACCACCCCTTTATGCTCCATTAAATTCAGACGTTGACTCTATAAGCTACGTACCAATTATTTCTTTCCAGAAACAGCAGCATAGTTTTTTTTCCTGCAAAGGACTACAGATTATTGCAGACTGCTATTAATCTCCACACAGTCCACAAATACACAGGACACTAGGGAAAAAAAAAAACAGTTAAATTGCTATTTTAACATTTGCAAAATGCTGTGTGGGGAGGAAATAAAAAGAAGATGTTCGTCTGATTGCAGTACTCCTATATGATTTTAAATCTGCCGAAGATAGAAAAAATTAAGCGGTAATGACCTGCCGACATGGAAGCAGTGCTGTGGATGAACACAGAAATGGGTCTTTATCTGCTTACTCATTGTGCCCCCAATATCGTTTGCAGCTGACTACCATATAGCACAACTGCACGAAACATTAGTTGGATGGTAGAGGGAATGAAAATCCTTATTAGGATGTTAAAACAAATTCTTTTATAACAACATCCATATCGAGAGCAATGATAATGGACCATTTCTCATAGTAAAAATGAGAAAAATATACTAGTACTTCCACATAACCTACCATAAGCTAAAATTTAATGTAATAACACTGAATCATTTGGGGGGAGATGAATTACTCAATTAGAAGAACTATTTTCAAAATTATTGACACTGATACTGGTTCATGTATCAAAATCCAAGGTTGACTTTAACAATGGAAAGCAAGTTATATATTTATGTTTTTACTTTAATGTCCAGTTTGTAATCTGGTGGTTAAGACAACTAGATCCAGCATAGCACACTATGTGGTTTAACTCTTGGACCCAGTGGCTTGAAAAACACATGAGGCACTTGGGCATACATATCCAAAATTGCAAAAGGAGGGAGAACTGGGGAAGAGATTGCCATGTGACTGTTCTCCATGGGGATGCTTTATTTTCTCTGTTTCCGTGTCTCTCTCCAGTGAGCACACATGCCCTCTAGCAAGTTAAAAAAAAAAAAAAAAAGACTTTCTTTATGCATCCAGTTAAAAACATTTTGAAGAACTGATAATTTAACCTAAAAGGTTTTTCTTTTATGTGGTCAAGTGCCACTTTTTTGTTTCTTCTCCAGCATTAATTTTCATGTATACGAACATACACCTTTTTGTATAGGCAATATATATAAGAGAGAGAGAGAGAGAGAGAGAGAGAGAGAGAGATGCACACATGTATGAAAGGACTTCTAAAAGTTCATGTAAAATTGGAATTAAAATACCAGTTTATTTTGATGCAAAGTGAAATCTGTGCTGCTTTTTTCATCATATGTATTTTTCATTAACTTTTCTAAAACTTCTCATATATGTATGTATTTATTTATGTATTTATTTTGGGTTACAGTCCTCTTGTTTCTGAATGTATATTTTGTTCTACCCTAAACAAATGGGGAAATTTTGGTTGGAATTATTCACAGATCAGAGGGTGAGCCCTAGACTAGCTTAAGTTGGTTAGGACAAGGGGACTTGAAACTGTTTGTGGAAAATGAAATTGAAGTATAGTTTATTTTGGTGCAAAAAAAAAAGTGAAATTCAGCCTAGATTTTTCATAATACATATTTTCCACAAACTCTTTTATGATCTTTGATGCATTTTTTTCCCTCTAGAAAGTGCATCAGGAATGTGTATATAAACCAATCACAGCCCATTAGATATTGGCAAATATTAATGGAAAGTTTTGGGGAAAAGACATTTTCTCCTTTTTTTCTCAGGAGCAAGCAGAAGAAACACTTCAGGTTTCCCAGGATTTGGTAATGTGAAATTCTGAGGACAGGAGCCACAATAGCCAGAGCTATATATGGGACCTGGCCCTTACCTCTGACTTGTGAGAGCTGATTATATAACCAACTCTACACATCAGATAAGTAGCTTGAACCTGGTCCTAGTATTTACACCATAGAAATCGCAAATCCTATAAATGAAAGCTTTAAATTTTTCTTTCTCTTTCTCTCTCTCTTTTTTTTTGAGAGCCAGTTTACCAGTACATCACCCCATGAGGTAACCACTAAGAGTTCACAGTGTTGAGACTAACATGTGGCCAGTGGAGAGTCATGAGAGCTATGTTTTTTTTTTTTTTTTTTTGGTAGAGGTTTTCACTATAGGGCACATGCGCTCACCAGACAGACAGAGACAGAGAGACAGAAAGCGAGAAATCACCCCCCAGGGGTGATGGTCACGCTGCAGTCCCTTCTCCTCCATTCTCCTCTCGGGATCTTGGGCACGCACGCACATGGCGTGAGTTTTAAGCCACCGGGTCCGGGACGCGAACCGCGGTAGACTATGTGGGAGTCCAGTGACATAGCCATTATGCTAACTGCTGGTTCCCATGAGAGCTATGTTTTGAGACTGTAATCTGAGGTACTAGATCCAGCTCTGCTGGAAATCTGCCATACCTCTGGACTTTTAACTTATGTGAGCATATACCAAAGCTTATGGTCAATGTAAATTATTTTTTGGATGTAGACTATTTGAAATTAGTGCTATTCCAAATACATTCTTACTTGCTAAATTGAGGTTACAAAAAATGGGAGTATGTATAATGGGAATCTAAGTCAGAGACTGGCAGATTTGAATATGTACTCTACTTCTTGAGGTACATCTGGGAGATAGACTCAGTGGGTTGGTAAAAGCAGTTTAATTGTTGAAGACATGTGTTACCTTCAGAGATGAAGGTTAAGTAGCTTAAAAAAAGGTACTATTGACCTAAGCACAGATTCACATTATAAGATCTACTCCAGTAACATTTGCAATGTATAGTCCAGTAAAATTAGCTATGTAGTGCTCCAGTAAATTTGTTAAGGCAGATCTATCATCCTGTAGTGATCACTATCTAATCTCAGTGAGCTCATGAGTTCAGACTAAACAGGAAGTAAATTCCAACATAACAATGTGGTCAGATTAAAACTTCTATTTTATTATAATGGTAAGCAATGGAGGCAAATAATTCTTTTGAGACCATAATAAAATTTTTAGTAAGTCTTAACAATGAACAACTGTATTGGATTTTACTAATGTACTCAAAGTCAGTAAATAAATTATTCTTAATTTATGATAACAACAAATAAATGATTTCAGAACCATTGGTCTACTTTTTAAAGCTATTTTTGTATAAAAATGTTATGAATTTATTGAAAATGTTAGCAAGTACTTAGAGTTTATGTATTTAACAGACTTCTGATACACATTAGGCATTTTTAGAAGTACCATACTATTTAATAATCATGGGAACTGCATGGACAAAAACTAGATCCACTCCAATTTATTACGTAAAGAAACTGAACTTCCTAAAGAAAAAACTTGACTTGTCAAAGATTATGTGTTCTTTGAGGGCAAGATATTAGGTCCAACTCCAATACCCAACACTTAGCTGAATGAGATTCCATTAACTAAATATCTTGATGCATATTTTATCTTAGCTCAATCAAATGGATAAAATATGCTCAAGAAAAATTAAAATTAAGAGAAAAAAATGTATTTTGAGTTTAGATGACAGAGGGCAAAACACTAGAACAGTTGAACTAATTTTCATACATTTCCTAGTTCCATTATAAAACATTTGATAATTGTGCTTTCCTGGTTGTTGAGGTTCTTATTGTTATTACAAATAAAACGTGTACTTCCTTTCTGATTCATTAGTTGTAAGGCATTGCACAAATCTATTGGGTCTGTTTAAGCCTTAGTTTCTTCATTTATAAAGATGGCTCTAATATGCTATCATGTTGATTTTATAGGGTCATTTCAAGAATTAGACTGAAAAATGTATATTGAGTACTTTATAAAACATTAGTTAAGAGTGATGAATCAATAATGTACTACAAAATCCAATGGATCTTCCTAGTTTACATCTTATTGGCTATAGCTGCATTTGGCAGAGAGGGTCACTACCTTTTGCAAACTATCATAACCTACATTTTTCTCAATTTTCATTCTGTATTTTCTTTTCCTGTCTGACCAGCTGCTTTTCATTTCCTTTTGTAGAACATAGTTTCTTTTTTGACCTGATACTTAACGTTTTCTCCAGGGCACCTCTTAATCCCCTTTGATTCTCATTCTACTTAATCTCGACTACTCTTCTGATTTTGACATCTAAATCCCTATCTATAGCCTAACCCTAGACCTGCAACTATCCTCATATTAAATAAAAATTTCCAAATGGACCTTGATAATGACTAAATGATTAGAGATCTTTAAAGTATATTGAATAAACTTTATAAAGCTACATCCAACTCCATTATTCCAGTATACATTGATATAGAAGTAATTGAATTGCACTATCAGATACCTTTAAAATGAGATATTTATCACAATTCTTGGCTGTAGGCTTTTGGGAAGAAATAAGTAGGCTCTGAGGACAAACTAAGCAAATCCAACCTACTTCAGCTATGCTAGAGATCATTCTACCGTTTAATTTATGGCATCCTCCTCTTCCTCATCCACTTGCTTCATGAAAATTTTTTAGCACTAATTGTATGAAGACGACCAAGTTTTCTGAAGTTTAGGGAGAAGATAGTTTCTAGTTTTAAGCTCACATACTGTGAGTCAAATGCCTATTCCTTATACTCTGGTAGCTTTAGGTTTTGAGTTGCCACAGTATAAATTATATTGGCGAAATAAGAATTCTTTTGTAAATACTCCATTTTAAAATCTGGCATCTAATTTCAAATCAACCTGAAAAAGAAATGCTTCATCAACTAAGAATTGATACTCAAATCTGATCGATTTTCTTTTAAACTGGAAGATCTCTCTTCTGAGAGATAATCACTGACTACAGAGAAACTGCTAATTTTATGCAAGATAATAATAAAAAATGTTGACAATTAGATCGACATAAAAATAAGTGATCAGTCTTTTTTTGTCGGATACAGTGGAAGCACGGTGGTAATGTGATACTCCCAAGTGCTGTGGCTACGTGGGACAGTCTCAGACTGCCTTCCTGAGGTTTCCCTGGACATGCCAGGAACATACATGCATTCCCATGAATTTAGCTGGCTTAGCTGGAGGGGGCCGGGGCAGGATTACAGCGTGAAGACCTTGTCTCAGTGGAAAGATGTCTATATCTCTATCATTGTCTCTCTCACAGAGGAAATAAAATTAGCTTTAAAATATTTATATGAATTCCAACTGAGTGAGAATGCCCACTTATGTTTGGACAAATGTAAACATACAGTGTTCTTACACTTGTTAGGTGAGAATGCTGGTAACGTGTGTGAGCAAAGGGTAATATATTGCAAAGTGAGAAAAATGTAAGATTAAGAAAAGGAACCACTGACAAATATAACTTCCCCAAAATTTTTTAGAATATTACATAGAAATTAAAACTTTATCCCAAAAGGAAAAAGAAAACTATCGGGGCCAGCAGGTGGTGTGGTGGATAAGGGGGCTGGATTCCCACATGGCCAACCATGGTTTAAGTCCCGGATCTGGTGGCTTGCTTTCTCACTTTCCCTTTTTCTCTCTCTCATCAAATAAAAAAAAGAAAAAAAGAAAAGTAACAATAACAAATGGAAATAAATAAATAAATAATTCTTTAGAAAATTATTTTTAAAAAAGTAGAAAATTATCATTTTGAGAAAAACTGAGATTTTTGAGATAAAACTGAAGTTACACCTAATTATTGGTTGATTCAGGATTAATGAAACTATGTTTAATTTCTTGGCTACTGGAAGCCTTAGTTCTGATATTGGGTCTTACATTTCATTTAATATGTTCAGTCCTACAAGGAGTGTATTTATAATTCCCATATTTGCAAATAAATAGTTAGGTTTATGAATACTACGATTTTTGCCCATGTCTTAAGGTTTTCCCATAATAAAGACTATATTCAAACTCAGATCTGTTGAAACTCTAGACCTGTGTTCTTTTTACTCTCTTACTGTATCCTCTTACTACTTCTCTGCAGGGTGAAGCAACATTAGTATGTTCTTTATCACATGATGTGATTTAATACTAACTAGTGATTTTTAAATTATGGAAATTAATTTTGCACTAATTCATTTAAATTAACTATCTTTTCAATGATACAGGCTATATGTTTGTGCACAGTATGCTCTAAGGTCACAGAATAAAAATAGTGATTGATCCATGTGGAATTATTAAGATATTATGATCTAAAAGCAGAGTAAGTCCACCTTTAACAAGTTTATGAATGATAAAATGTAATTTGCATATATATATTTTTAGAATATATTTTAAAAATATGCATTTAAAAAGTTTTAGAATTATAATAGTAAAATATTAATACTGTGATCATTTTAAAGACAGATTTTTAAGTAAACAATATTAGCATTCTAATAAGCTTCATAGCATAGACAATATATTACCATATTAACAACTTCACTTATTAGACTAATATATTCATTCAGTTTCTGCAATAGTAGACATTGAGGAAGGTGCAGGGAATATATCAGTGAATGAAGTAAACTCCCCATTTTTTGTGGTGCTTCCAGTTTATTTATACAATAAAATGAATAATTAAAACTGAAAGAAGAATTTAAAAGACAAGAACTCGGTTTTGGAAGAGCACAGGAACCTGGCTATACTGTCTATACTGTAGACTGAAAGAAGGTTTTTTCAAAATAGAAGTAAATTTCTGTTTTTTTTTTTCTTTTTTTATTTCACTTTCTTTTATACATTCAATCACATTATTTAGCTTTCAAAATGAATATTTCAACAGGTGAACATTTCTCCCTAGTACAGTTGATAAAACTATAAGTTATCTTCAACAGATAATACCACATTTCTCTGTCTCATTAATGCTTTGTCTCTCTTTTTTTCTTCTAAATGTCCTTCCTCGGACCCTCCTCTTTCACATACACTATATCTGGATTTCAACTGAGATCTGAAAGATGACTAGGGGTAGCTAAGTTAAAGAATTTTTTTTTCTTTTTTCTTTTTTTTGGAGAGGTTTTTTTTGCTATAGAGCATGTGTACTCGCCAGACAGACAGAGACAGAGAGATAGAAAGTGAGAAATCACCCCCCAGGGGGGAAGGCCACGCCGCAGTCCCTTCTCCTCCATTCTCCTCTTGGGATCCTGGACACACATGCACACGCGCCTGGCGTGAGTTTAAGTTGTTGGGTCCGGGACTCGAACCACGGTCGACTACGTGAGAGTCCAGCGACATAGCCATTATGCTAACTGCTGGTCCTGAGGTTAAAGAATTTTGAAAGAACATTCCAGATAGAGGAGGAAGTATGTGGAAAGTCCCTGGAACAAGGACAGTATAATTAATTCAAAGACCTGAAAGAAGTTTAATTGAATCAATGCAGAAAGTAATGTGATGAGCTCGTAGAAAGAGAAAAGATATCAGGACCAGCAGTTAGCGTAATGGCTATGTCACTGAGCTTCCATGTAGTCGATCGTGGTTTGAGTCCTGGACCTGGTGGCTTAAACTCATGCTGGGCGCATGTGCTTGTGTGCCCAAGATCCTGAGAGGAGAATGGAGGGAAGGGATTGTGGTGTGGTCATTCCCCCTGGGGGGTGATTTTTCTCTTTCTATCTCTCTGTCTCTCTCTGTCTTTCTGGTGAGTGCATGCGCCGTATAGCAAAAACCTCCCCCCCCCCA
>NW_006159555.1:1832520-1837639 GCF_000334495.1 Tupaia belangeri chinensis
GAGGCCCCGATACAAAAAACCCCCCCCCCCCCAAAAAAAAAAAAAAAGAAAAGATAGAGACAAGAGATGGAATACACAGGGACTTGCAGGACAGTTTTAAAATTTTGATCATTTGGCCTAAGAACAGAAAGAATTCATTGAAATAGTTTAAGCAGCAGCTGAGATCATTAGATTTATGTTTAAAAATTTACTTTAACTTCAATTTCGAAAACATTTAAGCATTCCAGGATTTATGTAAAGAAATCTGTAAGCTTTTTAATTTAAATTAAAAAAAGAAACATTTTATTCTGAAACAACTGCGGGGAAGGTACGAGTTAAGTATATGCTATATACAACAATACTACACATAATACTACAGAGAAATTCCTTATGTCCTTCACCCTATCTCTCCTAACACCTATCTCTTACACAACTGTAGTACATTATCAAAATCAGGAACCTGAAATTGGTACAATTTGTGTGTAGAGTTCTCTGTCATTTAATCACAGATGTAGCTCCGGTTTCGCAGTGTACCACCACTATCAAGATACACAAACATTTCATCAGAAAGCAGTAAAGTTTTGAACAACAGAAAAGGTGAAAGAAAAGGTTGAATCTGAGGTATGAAAGTGTAAATTGTGAGTGGCTGAAGATTTTTGAATTTTGAACTAATACACAAGTTTAGTGTTTTTGTTTGTTTCTTTGTTTTAATTTGCCAGAAGGTGTATGCACTCTCCAGAGAAGATAGAGAGGGAGAAAGTGAGAAAGCACCTCACATGGGGGGTTGGTCACACTACAATACCTACTCCTTGATTTTTCCTAACTTTTGCAATTTTGGGCATGTGCGCACAAGCACCTGATATGTTTTTCAAGCTATGAGGTCTGGGGTTCATACTGTGCAGTCAGCCAGGTGGGATCCAGGTAAGATCCACTGGCTGGTCCCAGTATTGTTTTTTCTTTCTTTTTTTTTGGGGGGGGGGGCAGGGGGGAGAGGAGATTTTTGCTATAGGGTGCATGTGCTCACCAGAGAGACAGAGAGACAGAAAGTGAGAAATCACCCCCCGGGGGATGGCCACGTTGCAATCCCTTCTCCTCCATTCTCCTCTGGGGATCTTGGGCATGCACACACACATGCCCAGCATGAGTTTTAAGTTACCAGGTCCAAGACTTGAACTGCCATTGACCACATGGGAGTCCAGTGACATAGCCATTACGCCTACTGCTAACTCCCAGGTCCCAGTGTTTTAATTATTGAAATTTGATTGTTTTTGTGTCTTAATTTGGTACACATATATAGATTACAGTGAAGTTTTTGTTTGTTTTTTGTTTTGTTTTGTTTTTCCTCAGAAGTACAAGGGGAAGACTGTCTCTGCAGAGTACATTTGAACTGGCTATCAAATTGAATGGAGAAAGAATGAGGTTATTTCTCACTGTACCCTATTTTGTGTTGCTAGTAAAGGACCATTTACATAGATGAATAGATGGATGCCACTGAAAGAACACCAGATTAGGTAGTAATATTCAGAAGCAGCATTACAGAGTGACTAAAAAACTGATCTTTAGACCCGAGATGTCTGAGTTCAAATCTTGGTTCTGATACTTATTAGCTGTATGGACTTGGATAATATATTTATACTCTTGTTCTTCACTTTCTGAATTTGTAAAATGGGGAAGATTATGATGGCCACAATTACCACAGTTATCTTGTGCATTATATGGCACATTGAAAGAGTTTAATATATTATTATCATGAGCCATTTTGGATATGTTGAATTTTAGGACTTTTTAAACATCCACAGAGAAGTTGTGTAAGCTTTTAGATATATGAGTTTGGAGTTCCAGACTGCAGATAAACTTAGGGTTCAAGAGTGTTTAGTTGGTAGTTGAATATTGGGACTACATGATATCACTTGCTGAGAAAATAGAGTAAACACATAAAAGGAAGTGAAGTTCAGCTTTGAGGAACATTACCATTTAATGTCTAGATAGGAGAGGATGGGTCTTTTAAGAATACTGAAAAAAAGTCGTCAGATGAATAGGAGGAAAACCATAGAAGCCTTGATCATGTAACTCAAGAGAAAAAGATATGTGAATATGGGGAAAACGGTTACTATTGTCCAAAGTAGGTGTTATAAGACAAAATTATAAACATGACTCTTAAATTTAGTCACATAGAAATGACCATATCAAGTTAATGATGACCTTAGTAAGGATCGTTGCTATGGACTTGTAATTCTATGGAATTACAGGATTAGATGCTAGTGTAGATGACTGAAAATAATTTGGAGGCAAATAAATACAAATCAAATGAGAATAAGCTCTTTGAAAAGCTTAATTGAAAAGAGAGTAGAGAAATACAATTGTTATTCAGATGTGATTGGGAAGCACTTCATTAATTAACTAAGGATTTTTGACAATAAGAAAACCCTCAAGGTGATTCTGTTAGATAATGGGCCACATACAGTAATTCCAGTTAGTCAAGTTTGGAAATGATAGTTCCAAAAAAGCAAAATAAGTCATTTGCAATGTGTCCATATGAAAAAGAATATAAAAATTGTTCTACATTATAATGTGGTCAGATGCTGGTCGCTTTGGATAGACTACAGTAGGACTTGACACACATGTTTGTTATGGTCAAGCATCTCCATATGTCAAGATGTCATTCACCAGAAATTATTAGACTATACTGACTCTATGCACAAAAATATTCATGACAACCCTAATTCCTTACTGTCTCAAGTTCCCATTTTCTTCTACCACTTCCTCTACTGATGGGTCTTGACCTCACACCCTATTGGTTTATTTTATTTTAATTAATTAATTTTATTTCAAATTTATTTATATTCATTCACTGTACTACAGGTGTACACAAGATGAGATTTTTCCATCCAGAATACACTGTTTATTGGCTCAATCAACAATATTACTGCATGTGTTATCATCAACAAATAATTTTCCATTTCTTATTTCTTATATATTTCACCTCTTCCGTCACCCCTTTGATTTCCTACCTCTCATCCTCTGCCATTTCCCACCCTCCTCCCACCCTGTTGCTAGTATCTACAGTTGGCTTGTTTTATTAGAATTATTTAATTTTATTTATTATTATTTTAATTTGATGAGAGAGAGAGAGAGAAGGAAAGTGAGAAAACAAGCCAAGACTTGAACCACATTCAGCCATATGGGAGTCCAGTGCCCCAAACACCATGCCACCTGTTGGCCCCTGCCTTATTGTTAGCATTGACTTTACCCTTCATTCCTTTTGACCCTCAGCTTCTCTGATCCTTTAGCTGGTCATTTATTTTCACTACATACCTTGACATTTTCTCCAAAAAAGACAGTTTATTATCACATATTTATAGAGTGCCTGCTGTGCATCAGACATCTTCTTGACACTAGGATATAGTCATGAAATAAAAAAAATGAAAAACAAAAAAACAAGCTGAAAATGAAATTCAAGCCCTCCAGAAGTTTACTTCTTAGTAGGGAGAAAGACAAATATTTTTGTACATATCTGTGTGCTTAAATGAGGAAAGTAACTAGTCTAAGATCACATCGTAGGTCACATTTTTGAGTTTTTGTGTGTGATTCTACCTTATGTAGGAGTTTTGAAATAATTTTCTCCCAGATTCGCTGAGCATATGGTTAGAATATACTCATGGTTGTTTTATACTGCCTGCTCTACTTTCAGGTTGGGGAACGCTAAGTGCCATTCAAGGATTCTGACTCTTACTACTCTGGGATTAATCAGCTTTGAGTAGATACAAAATAATATAAATGAAGGAAAATGGCCTTTTAATAGAGAAAATTTATATTGCTACTCCGGAAAAAGTTCTGGTTATATTTCTGTTTCCAAGTCATGTCCTAGTTTAGAGCCAATATATACTTAACAAATTCATGGGGGAAAAATTGAATTAAGGCATGAATTTATTTTGATTCAAAAAATGAAATCCAGGTATAGTTTTTTTTTAATATAATATAGATCTTACATGAACTTTTTTTGAAGACCTCTCATAGTAGAACTCATTGCATCCTACTAAGTCTGATAATGTATTTTTAGATCTTCAAAAACCTTAAATGTGAACAAAGGATGGGAAAAAATCAGAGCTGAGGACTGTGTAAGGATAAGTCCAGTGTTTGAGCTGTTTGAGTGTACCAGCGTGCCAGTATATCATTATAGAGCGATGGGCACAAAGGACGTGCATAACACTGGTTTTTCATGTATAAGTCTTGATACCAGATCTTGCTTCCTCCTAAGTTATTTCTCATTTGTCCTCACCACCTCCCTTTGGCATTTAGTAATGGAATAGTTGAAGCAATAGGTATCTCAAGAAATGGACTATTATTTATTCATCTATTCTTTTACTTCATACATTTTAATGATCACCTATTGGGCAAGGTAATTTTCAAGGTATAGGGAATTCAAATATCAAAGACACAGTTCATGCATTCAGATTTATTACAATTTAGAGGAGGCAGGAAAATAAACAGAAAATTATAATACATAGAGATAAATGGGAATATAGCATAGCAGTTAGCAGTCTAAACTCTATAGTCTAACACAACTAGGGTGGGAATCTAAATTCTATCCCTTTTGGCTGGATAGCTTGGGGCAACTATGTAATATTTGCAGGGGGTAGGGTGAGGGAGAGGGTAACAATAGAAATAGAGATGTTGTGAAGATTAGACAAAATGAATTAATGAACTTGTGACAGTGCCTGGCTTATAATAGGTTAGCCAGCACTATTGATATTAGTGTTTATTATTGTAAATAAAGGCACATACATAGTGATAATGAGCAAGAAAAAGAATATTGGAGGTGATCGGTCACAAAAAGGTCTATGAAAAAGTTACATTCAGTCAAAATCTGATACATGAAAGATGAATAGGGATGAGGCAAGGCAGAAAAAGCAGGGGTGGAAATGCCAAGGGTTTGTGCAATGACTGGAAATACATAATGAACATTTAGAGTGCTATAAGAAATTACATGTATTTGGGGGGGAAAGTTCAAAGTGTGAACATGGGAAATTCAGACCATGAATGGCTTTATATGTCATTAGTATACACTAAGGAACCAGTCAAGTTGTTTTTCTTCATGTTTTTTTTTTTTTTTTTTTTTTTTTTTTTTTTTAAAATATCC
>NW_006159555.1:1837794-1927573 GCF_000334495.1 Tupaia belangeri chinensis
TATACAAAGGAAACATTGTAGTTTTTTTTTTTTTTTTTTTTTTTTTTTTTTTTTTTTTTTTTTAGCTATGTATAAAATTCCCGTCTCCTTACAAGTAGTTCATAAATTTTCTTAATTTCAGCAATCTGGGATATTATTTTATTCTGTAGTAAAACTGAAAACAATACAAAATATTTAGCAAAAAACTTTTTGAGATCATTTTGTGTGTCATTATGCTAATGCAAAGAGCTACAGTTCAGTTTATATGGAAGTGTCTTTTCTAATACTCTTTTTATGATGCTGGAGGTAAGAAAAATCTCCTAGAAATGGCACAATCATTGTCCTCCCTGTTGACGTTCTGTCTGTGAGATGGGCAAGCCAGAGATTCTTCCTGGAAAGAAGCCCAGCCATCTTTATCTCTCTTTGTAACTTTTTTTCATGGTTTTCTAAATATGTAGGTAAGGGGACCTGATACCCATCCAAAAACCTGGGGAGAGCAAACTAGTTATGATCTAGGCTTTTATAGTTTTCCTTCTGGCTTGTTCTTTCTCTGCATCTCCTCTAGGCAAGACAACTTCCTACCTTGGTCTAGTTTGGCTCGCATCAGGGAATATCATGGGGTGTAGAGCTAAAGCCCAGCCAGAAACCACATGTTCTCTTATTGTTAGTGTTAGTGCATGGTTACGTTCCCCCAGTGACAGCAGAAAGGGTAGCAGTTTGTGGTCCAAACCTTATTTCAGGCCTTCTATTTCTGAGTTCCTTTGTCTTTACCATCTCTTCCCTATAAAATGTATCAATGAACAGCATCATTTTGCCAGGATCTCTGATTACCTCACATGCTTATTAAGAGGATTGGATGAGCTATATGTGAAACTACTTAGGAAGTTGCCTTCAATATGATTGGTAATGTCTATCATTCTGACCTAACCTACTGAGCAGGAAAAAAAGGAAAAGAATACACAGGATCTAAATGACTTCCCTTTCTCTTTTCACTATTGTGAATGTAGAAGAAAATGACAAACCTTAAGATTCACTTTAACCCCAGTTCTATGGGGTTTATATAAAAAGCATAAACTCACTAATAACATAAAGAAACTTGATATGTTTCCCAGAAAAGTTCTAATAATTTTGACATAATTATTTATTCATTATAAGAAGAGCACATTATAAGTTTAAAATTTTTTTTTTATATTTGGTAGTTTTGATTCAGGGAGAAATTGATAATATCTTTACTGAGAGCAATTAACAACAAAAATATAGCTCAGGGTCAATAAATTTAGCATTTTTTTAGGGGGAAGAAGATTTGTTTTTCTTTTTGAGGCATATGCAGTGGAGGCAGGTGTCGATGTCCACCCCCAGGTTTGGCTCTATCTAAAGGGGAGATTGAAAGAAAGACAAAGAGACAGAGTAACAGTGGACACAGGCACCCTGAGCTTAGGTAGCCCAAGCAACTTGTACCACCCAGACAAACTGGGCGCCTTTAATTGTGGGACAAAGCAACATTACTTATGTGTATTTCATGACATTCCATAGGTATGTTGATGTGTTACAGACAATAAGTAGATAACAATTCTACAAGGGCTTAGACATACTGGACCAGGTGTATTCCTTGGTGCTAATCTCATTAAGAGGAAATCCCATTTTCTTCTTTTCTAATGGAGAGAAGCCTAGCTGCAGGTGTGGGGAAGAATTATAAAGCTAAAGAATCTCTCCATAAGGCAGGCACCACCAGGCCCAGAGAAGGCTAAAGAATCTCACAGAGGCAGAGCAGGGATTGGATTTTGCTAATTGAGGGTCAAAATATTTCCTGAATTCCATCAGATGTGTCTGTTGGAATGCCCCTAGCAATTTCCGCCCTTTGCTCTGCCTGCAGCAAGGATCAAGGAAAGGACAAGTTGCAAGGTTCTGCCAAAGCCCAAAGGGACAGGTGGTGTTTGCTCAGAGCATGTCCCCAACCTCACTCAGGACCTGTCTCGGAACATGTCCCTACAGGCACACAGTTCAGGAAACTATTACTTATCTCATACTACTGGGACATTTGGGTTTAAGAACCCAATTTTGCTTATGTCTGTGTCAAGAAGTGAAGTTATGCCTAAAGTATATATTCACTTCACTGGAGGACAAGTAAAATGCCAGGCTACTTCGAAACAGGATCTTACCACTTCGGGCACCAGGTCAGACTGGCTGCACCACAGATTCGGCTGTAGTTTTTTTTCTCCAGCGTTCACTGAAAACGAGTAATTCTACTCATTTGTGTGTGCTTGTCTTTTTTCTTTGTTTTTCAATGTTGCCTTCTGTGAATCACTTGACAGCTATTATCTCTTTTAATGTTGTCTCTTTTAAATAAACGAGGTAAAATAAAACAAAATCAACAACTAAAAACGACACTTGTGTATATATGGCGCTTCCAAATTTCTTTTTAAGAATGTGAGAACAAATAAAACAATGAACAAAATGTTGGCCTAAGTTTCTTTTTAGTTTGCAACTATCACCTCTCCTGCAAATCTGTGTCCATTTCTGGGTATTCTTGAAAAAGTCTAATGTACAGAATCAACTGTTCTCTGTGTATCTCTACCAGGGCTTATCCTATCACTATCTCAAAGTCTGCAGAATCAAAACGGAATCACTTATCAACAGCCATTCTTAATTTTTTTTCAGTAATTGACCTAGTGGTTAGTAGAACAGTTATCCCATCTTCTATATATTTCTTTTCTCATTTACTCTTGTGTTACAATAATACTTATTGCACATCTACTATGACCCAGTGCTGGTATTATTTTAATGAATAATTCTGAGAAAATTCCTGCCCTAATTCTGGTGAGGTGACAGCACTAAAATAACAAATACCTATATGAAACTATGTCATGAAATGACAGATGCTGTAATGAAAATAGCCAAAATGAAATGAGCTTTAAATGTCTTATACTTAATGGTATTTTAAATCTTTCTTTTTTAAAAAAATTCTGCCAGCATAGTTTTCCGTCTGGTGAAATTAATCTTTCATTGGGACTTCTGAAATATTTTAGTAGTTGAGAAAGATGGGAGCTATCCAAAGTCATTGAACTGGAATTCCCTATTTATCTCCTTTCATTCAATGATGCTATCCTTTACCCAATTTTCCTTTATATCTTATTCAATCTCTTGTCTTTAGTTCTCTTTCAGTATTTGTTTCACTTTCCTTTTCTTCCATGCCACAGACAGAATTTTTCTTCTACTTATTCCATATGGTAGCTGGATTCCAGTGGCCTCGGATTTGTTTTAATATTAATTACTTCAAGTAAAATGGATTTTGGCAGTGGCATGATGAGTTAAAAAAAAAGTCATAATTTGTGTCATTTCCAGATTTCCATGTATAAATACTTCTACCATGGCCAACTTGAAGCTACCAACCAATAAACACTGAGTTGGGAAAAGGTCATATACTCCACTCTCACAAGTCAGTATTAACCGTCCTGAGCTAGTTTCAGCCTAACACTGAATATTAGGTAAGAGGCAAATTGACCAAATTCCTGTTAAATTTCTCCTCCTGTACCCATTATGCTTGGGAAATAAAATCTTTTTACACAAAAAAGAAGCTTTCTTCTTAGGAAAACTGATATGCTGTTTCCAGAGATGGGCAGTGGTGACTGAGTGTGAGGAATAAACTACTGAGGGTCATACAACACAATCTGACTCCTTCTCCAGGTCATATAATTTGTCCGTTCCATGCTCATCACATTGAAATTTTGTCTTTTTCTATCAATACTCAAATCCATGGAAGTTTTGAAATACAGTCATAAATGCTCTGGACTGCCCTCATCAAGGGTTAGATTCTGTCTTGAAATGAAGATTGAATGTATTTGTAACTGCTTTCACCAACAATTCAATGGAAGTGACACTCGTGACTTGTGAACTCAGGTCATAATAGCTTTTTTTTTTTTTTTGAAATGTATTCAATCACTGAATATCATCACAGCATGCAAAATAAATTTTTCCATCATAAAAGGCTTTTAGCTTTTCCCTGTACTGGTGAAATACTCACTCTTCCAACCCTGAACATTATATATGAAGTTGGACTACCCTAAGATTGCCATGTTGTGAAGAAATCCTGTTCTCACACAGAGGTCATCGGGACTCTGGGTGGCGACCCTTCTGTATTGTCTATACCCAAAGCCCACTTATGGCCAAGTTCTGGGCATGTAAGTGAAGAAGATTCTAGATGGTTATAACTCTGAACTTCTTACGAATCATCTCAGACATGAATTTTCCTAGTTAAGGCCACAGACCTTGTGGGACAGCAAAATTAAATCTCTACTGTGCTGTACTAGAATTACTGATCTATAGAATTCATGAACTTAATAAAATGGTTGTTTGATTTTGATTTAACTATATTTGGTGTGGTTTACTACTAAGCAAAAGATAATTAAAGCTATGGTATCTTTAAAAATTTAGAATTTCATTGGAGGGCATAAAAGCAGTGAAAATAGTTAACGATGGTAAGAGAGTATAGAATGGGGTGGGAGAAGAGAAGAGTATAGAGAAAGATAGCAAGAGAACAAATAGAGAAGCATGATATTAATGGGACACAGATATGGTTTATTACCAGTTGATGATGACATGCATAGTTTTCTCAACTGGATTGGTCTGAGAAGTATTTCATGTTGGGCAAAGTCTTTTTACAAGCAAAATGATAAGTAGTGATTGACTTTAAAAAATAATTGGAATAATAATAATAACTGGGGAAAAAAAGGAAAAGCTATGGAATGTTGAAGATGGGGATTTTGATGTCTCTCTATTGAGTGATATGCATGGTATTCTTTCTGGTAAAAGAAATGTAGTACACTGTAAAGTTATATGTGCTTCAATGTAATATAAACAAGATTATGATAACAAATAAATAAATAAATATTTTAAAAAGTACAAAAAATATTTAGAATTTCATTCTGAAAAGAAATTAGCATCCTGGGAGTTCTTTTTCATCTTGGCAGGCTTTGCTTTACTCTTTATAAGAATGAGTATATTTCCTATTTATCTTTAGTGTAGTGTGTCTCATGCTTTAGGCCGTGGTCCTTAGTTTTTAAGTTTTAATCTTTTGAGGTCACAATTGAATGAACAAGGTGCTCTTAGGGATCTCTTTACTTACTTTTGCAGAGCTGGGAGTACAGTGTCTCCCAGCCCTGTGAGACCTCTGTGATACTTTTTTTTTCACTCCCATCTCTGAAAGAGTTTTACTCCACTAGTTTGTGTATAATTCCTAAGAGTAGTATGAAATATAGAGGATTAAATTAACAACCAAACCTGGGTAATGTAAAATTGTAGATCCCTGTAATATCTTTGTGTGAAAATTCACATTGTCACTAATAAAATTTGTGGCAATTGAAGGGATCTATTAACTATTGCTTTTGAAACTTTATGTTTAAAGAAATGGCCTGATATATTCATATGTGATTATATTTTAGTGAAAAGAAAGAAGGTCTCCAGGTTTTGCAACAGTGTTATTTTAAAAAATTAGCAGATACAGAGAACAGTTATAAAAAAGAAATTAAAAAATTACGAATTAATTAGAAAGAATGCTGCCCCTGTGTGTCCAGAACCGTGGATTTGATGCATGACTATGCTATTAAATAGCTGTGCTTTTATGAAAATAATGTTATCTTTTGTAACCTCAGATAATAGACCTAGATGATTTCCACTTCCTTTTTTAGTTCTAAAAATTCTATAACTTAAGGAAGGCATTCTGTACACGTCATGACCTACTTTGGAATTTCCCAACTAACCAAATGGAGTTTGAGGGTATAATGAATTACGTTGTCTCATTTAGTGATATGCCTTCTAAATTAACCTGCATCACTTTCTATACAGTAACCTGTAGTATTTGTCCATATATCATTTCTTAAACATTTAAAGAAAGGGAGTCAAAAGTAAAGATTCACCTTTTTAGCCTACCAAAATATCCCTTTGATTTATCCTATGCATAAGCAGCATGCATAATACGTGAGGTTAGACTTCTTGAATATTTCTTTGTAAAACTGAGACTAGACTTTAACCCTTCATGATTCATCAAAAGTCTATGCCATTTAACTGTTAGCTCCTACCTCTAAAATATTAGTGCCTTTTGCTATCTACTCCTTGGGATTCATTTATTAAGAGGCTGAGATGTGAACATCTGTCCATGTTCCAAAGGAACAAATCATTCCAAATAACCTTTCTAACCCAAAGTTCAATGGATGAGACAGACCATGATTTATATGTGAGGGTTTTTGTTTTGTTTTTGCAACAAAAGCCATTCTCTTACTGTACTCTCAACAACTGCCTGTATTGCATTAATCAGACCTTAATTAACAAGGAAGAAAGGTGATAATTTACATTTATTTCAAATTGACACATTGTACTTTATTTAGCAAATGAGACCTGTCAGGCACTGCCAGTGATGCTTAGATTGAAGACAGTGTGTCGAAAATATGTCTTCCACCTGCCTGTGCCTTTGTAGGAGGGAGCTTTCAGTGTGTTTACACAGGGATCATTAGACGTACCTCATGCTAAGCTTTCATGAATCTTTGAATAAGAAATGCTCAAAGGTCATCAGGTATGAAATATTTTATAATGACACACTGCCATAAGGCATGAGAAACTGTGATTTATCCTCTATAGTAAACTCAAAAAGGATAAAGGAAAGAGAACCACCACACAGGCCTCAAAATCATTTCAGATCTATCTAAAAATAGAAGAGATGAGGGTGAAAACTAGAAGGATGGAGGTTGAAGGAAAGTTTATTTACTCATTGTCATTGTGCAATTTAAAGTAGGATTTGCAGTTCCGAAGTGAACCGATGACCACTCTAACTGGTCATCAGTTTCTAAGAAAGAACAAGTGGCTACCAAATGTTAGGAAGTGAGGGGGATTTGGGAAACATAAACACCAATTTTTAAAATCTTTAAGATAAGAACTAATAATTAGGGGCTGGCAGGTGGCATGGTAGTTAAGGGCACTGGACTCCCACATGGCTGACTGCAGTTTGAGTCCTGGATCTTGTGGCCTGCTTTCTCACTTTCTCTCTCTCTCTCGCTCTGTCCCTCTCTCATAAAATTAAAAAATAAGTGAATAAACAAATAAAGTTAGATAAATTATGTAAAAAAGAACCAATAATTGGTGAAGATAATTAACTTGTCTCATTATTCATTTTAAAAAACAATTATTTTTTGTTTCTATAAGAGAACAAGACAGAGACAGACAGGTAGACAGCCACCTCCAATAATATTGAAGTCATGATCTCCCCAGGCTCAGTCAGCCAATATCATTTACATGTGCACATGTACCTAGTGTGCACAGGGAGACCTCAAGATGCAAACCTGAGAGATCAGCAGTTGGCATAATGGCTATGTCGCTGAACTCCCATGTGGTCCAGCAGTTGGTGTAATGGCTATGTTGCTGAACTCCCATGTGGTCAACTGTGGCTCAAAATCTGGACCGGGTGTCTTAAACTCACACTGGGAGTATGTCCATGCGTGCCCAAGATCCAGAGAGGAGAATGTAGGAGAAGGGATTGTAGCGTGACCATCCCACTGGGAGGGACTTTCTCGCTTTCTGTCTTTCTGGCAAGCACATGTGCCCTATAGTAAAAACTTCTAAAAAAAAAAAAAAAAGATGCAAACCAGGACCCTTCCCATATAGCCTCTGCAACGTAGAGTTTTAAATTGTCACTGTACCACCTGATTGGTCCCATTCTTTGTTGATTGTATATGTAAAAGTTAAATTTGAAATTTAAGCATGAAAGAGTTAAAAAAAAAAAAAAGGTGGACTAGAAATTTAAAGCCAATTCCGTATTTTTCTCTTGCTCTCTTCGACTTGTTTTCTTGGTTTTATTACCATTTATCCCAGTCCACAAGTTAAGCCAGGCCATGAGGAAATTCTATAATTTCCTTTTTGCAAGTTTGATGAGTCTGAACTTTTGAGTGCACCCTTCTGCCCTACCAAGCATGTTGTCTAGGTGCAAGAATCAATACTTTTGCTCACGTGGTGGTCTCTGCTGAGAGGACCACTTAGCTTCCTCCATATGGTAAACCCATTGTCAGCTGTACAGCATGGCTTAAATATCACCTCCTCTTGGAAGCCTTTGTTCTGGCTCCGAGAGCACTCTAAATGATACTTATCTCACTGTTTAAATATCTATGCCTTCATGCGAGTTCCTGTCTATTTTATTTTCTCACTACTTAGTGGAATGTCTGTGGCAAGAAAAAAACTTTAAATAGTTGCTGGTCAAATTAAATTTTGAGTTAAAATTTAGTTTTTCAGGGGACCAGCAGTTAGCGTAATGGTTATGTTGCTGGACTCCCACATAGTCAACCGCAGTTCGTGTCCCAGACCTGGTGGCTTAAAACTCACGCTGGACGCGTTTGCGTGCGTGCCCAAGATCCCAAGAGGAGAATGGAGGAGAGGGGATTGTGACATGGCCATCCCTTCCGGGGGATGATTTCTTACTTTCTGTCTCTGTCTGGCGAGTGCACGTGCCCTATAGCAAAGTCCTCTCAAAAAAAAAATTTTAGTTTTTCAGACAATAAATGGTACTTACATGATAAAATGTTGTGTAATTGCACTTGTAACAGTAGAACTGAAGCCATGCAGGGATATTTATGTCTACTATTAAGTGTACATTGTGCCACTACAGTCATGTACTATGTCATGGCATTTCAGAATGACAGACTGCACATATGACAGCAGTCCCCTAAGAGGATTATAACAGAAGTGAAAAATTCATGTCACCTTATGACGTTGTAGCATCAAAACATCACAGAGAAACACATTCCTCATGTTTTCAGTGATGCTGGTGTAAACAAGCCTACTGTGCTGCTAGTTGTACAAAAACATAGCACACACAATTATTTGCTCTGCATAATATTTTATAATGATGATAAACAACTGCAGCACCAGCTTAGGTACTTAATATATTAAACTTAATATATTATACTTTTGGTCATTATTTTAGAAGACTTCTTGTACTTATCTAGAAAAAAAATTACTCTAAAACTGCATACTATATTGCAATAGCAGCCTCATACATCTTGTATTGTCCAGATCTGTGGATCGCAACATTGTTCCTTGTGCTTGAATTAATCTCATATTGTTTTGTTCAGCATATCCCTTCCAGTGGGACAGGATGTGGAGGTAGAAGATAACAATATTGATGATCTTGACCTTTTGTAGGCCCAAGATAATGTGTGTGGTTTGTCTTAGATTTTAATGAAAAAGTTTAAAAAGTAAAACAAAACATTTAAACATTAAAAACGGAATAGAACTTACAGGATAAACATTAAAGAGAAAAGCATTTGTATATGGTTATACAGCATGCCTGTGTTTAAATCTAAGTGTCATTACCAAAGAGTCAAAAAGTTGACTACTCTCCACTCACTCACCACAGAGAAACTTCTTTCTAGTCATGTCAGCTTCATTCATGGTAGAGCCCCCACCCAGGTGTATCATTTCTAATCTCATTAACCATATTCTTACTGTAACTCATCTATGTTTAGATATATTTAGGCACACATTGGTTTGAAATTGCCTGCTTATTCTGTGTAGTAACATGCTGCACATATTTATACCCTAGAAGTAGTAAGTTATACCAAATAGCCTACATGTACACAACGCATTTCTTTGAACTTATCCTTATTGTTAAGCAACACATAACTGTATGCCTAGAATGCATGTAATATATACTATGTGTGTGGTTGCATGTGAAAAAATTAATGCATATAAGTGGTATATTTAATTCTTAAAAATCTCATCCCCGATTACACAGTTTTTGAAATTTACTCTTTTATTCTTGTCCCTTTAGAAAGCTGGTTTATATTTTAATTAAGATAAATCAGAATGAAAACTTTTAATCAGTTTATGGCTTGAATACTAATTTTTCTTTTTATTTATCAACATATAAACATATTACTTGATTTCTTTGAAAAATTTTTTAAGTTTTTTTTGGTCTAAGATTAAAAAAAGTAATGCCTACCTCATTTTATTATTTTAAAAGTAAAATAGATAAATATACGAAGTTCAGATCAAATTTTTATATTCAATTATATGGATATAATGGAAATTACTCCTATTTACAGGTCAAAAAACTGAAATTTCCTACAATTATTGACACTGAATAAATGTCCTAACCACTGTGAAACTCAGTAACTACATTCACAAACATAAGCGGTTGTTCTTGGAATAGTGGCCAGCATTCTATTAAAGAAAGAGGAACTCTTTGGAGAAGAAAACCTCTCGCTTGATGCATTTTGTTGTTAAAGTCATAAAGCCAAATATATATAAAGACATTAAAGGCATTAAATATTTCATGATGCCAAATCTATGTGATTTTATTACATCGCACTGAATTAATGATATGTCTCAAAGAAGAAAATGTTTCTTATTACTCAAGATGTGTGTGGTAGGAATACTGACTTTTGTTTCCTCAGGTGTGCCAAAGAAAGTATATTATTATTACTATATATATATATATATATATATGTATATATATATGTGTGTGTGTGTGTGTGTGTGTGTGTATGTATATATTTAGAGATTTTTTGATATAGAATGCATGAACTCACTGGAGAGACAGAAAGAGAGAGAGACAGAGAGAGAGAGACAGAGAGAGAGAGAGAACCTCCAGTGGGGATGGCCATACCACAATCTCTTCTACTCCATTCTCCATTTGAGATTTTGGACACGCACACATATGCGCCTGGAGTGAGTTTTAAGGTACCAGGTCCAGGATTTGAATCACTCCTATGACTACATAGGAGTCCAACAATGTAACCATTATGCCATCTGCTGGTCCCAGGAAAGCATATTATTTATGAATTGGGATCGCAAATTCTGTCTTGTATGTGAGCCAATAGAATTAGGATAATCTAGTCTACTTTGCTTATTGGTTCAGTATGATGAGACTCCCATTATTGTGCATAACTTATGGTTTTTCAGTGACAGAGTTAGGGCTAAAAACTAGGTTCTTGCTTATTTCAGTTATTGCCTTTAATCTAATTATTTCCAGACCAAAGTGTTTAGTTGCAAAGTCTTTTGCAAACTTTAGATATTTGTAGATATATCTACAGATATTTGTATGTAAATATTATAAAATAATATATTAAATATCAGTGCTACATTTTATTCTCATTTTTTAAAGTTTTAAATTATGGATTCTGCTGTATGAGTAACCCATGTATATATTTGTGGAATGCAGTATGATTTTTAAAAGTACGCATGCAGTCTATAATAACCAAATGAAAGACATGCACATATTGATCTTCTTTGAATAGTATATTATATTGTGCACATTTGATAACAGTTCTAGTTTTTAAAATATGTATTAAATTGTCCATGTTTTTTTACTTTGGTATTTGATTTAATAGCCTTTTCCCTTTATTTATTTGCAGTTTTGCATACACTAAAATTTTTCTAATGAACCTGTTTCTTGATTATAACCATTTCTGAATAAGGGTTAGATGATATCTTATTGTGGTTATAGTTAGTTTATCTCTTTTGATAAGAGATGTTGAATATTGTTTTCATAGGCTTTTTAGGCATTTGTATATGTCTTCCATTGAGAGGCATCTGTTGAGGCCCATTGCCCAATTTTATCAAATTACTGATTTTTTGGGAGGTCGGTTGGTCGGTTTGTTTTTGAGTGAGTCATTTGTGCTTCTTATATATTCTGGTTTTCAATACCTTATCTGAAATAGTATGCAAATATTTTCTCCCATCCTATGAATTGCCTGTTTAGCTGTTTCACCTTTGCTGTGCAGATCTTTTTAGCTCGATATAATCCTACTTATGTACTATTGTTGTTACTGCCCTGGCTTTGAGGGTCTTAGTCAAGAAGAAATTTGTCTACTCTAGTATATTGAAGTGTTGTTCCAGTGTTTTCCCCTAGTTTTATGGCATTGAGCTCTATGTTTAAACTTTTAATCTATTTTGAGTTCATTTTTGTAAATGGTGAGAGATAGGGAGTGAGGTGTTATTTCATTTTTCTGCAGGTGTATATCTAGTTTTCTCACTGCTACTTTTTGTAAAGACCATCCTTTAGTCACTTTATTGTCTTGTACCTTTTGTAAAAAAAATAATTTGGCTTTATGATATTGGATTTATTTCATGTTTCTCTATTCTGTCCATTGGTCTATATATATCTGTTTTTCTGTTAGAATCATACTTTTTCAGTTATTATGATTATGTACTATATTTCAATGTTAGAGATGCCTCCAACTTTACTTTTTTGATAAAGCATTGCTTGGACAATACAAGGTATTTTGTGACTTCAGATAGATTTTATGATTGATATTTTTCTATTTTTGTGAAAGAATGTTATAAAATTCTAATTCAACTGCAGTGAATAAATATGTAGATCACTTTAAGTAGTATCAACATTTTAACCATGTTGATCCTTCTACTCTTGAACAAGGGACCAAGGGATATCTTTTTTTTTTTTTTTTGAGAGGTTTTTGCTATAGGGCATGTGCTCTTGCTAGAAAGACAGAGAGAGACAGAGAGATAGAAAGCGAGAAATCACCCCACCCCCCCGGGGGAGAAGGTTACTCCGCAATCCCTATAGCTCCATTTTCCTCTTGGGATCTTAGGCATGCACACACATGCGCATGGCGTGAGTTTAAGCCACCGGGTCTGGGATTCGAACTGTGGTCGGCTACATGGGAGCTCAGCGATATAGTCATTATGCTAACTGCTGGTCCCATCGGATGTCTTTTTAAGTGTCTTTTATAGATAACTTGTTACAAATCTCTAATCATTTTTAGGAATTTTTCTTTCTCTTTGACCCTTGATTGTTTGACTGTAATTTGCCTTGATGAAGCACTTGTTGAATCTTTTTTCTTTTTTGGGAGAGGATTTTGCTATAGGGCGCGTGCGCTCACCAGACAGACAGAGACAGACAGAGAGACAGAAAGCGAGAAATCACCCCCCCAGAGGGGATGGCCACACCGCAGTCCCTTCTCCTCCAGTCTCCTCTCGGGATCTTGGGCACGCACGCACACGCGCCCGGCATGATTTTTAAGCCACTGGGTCTGGGACGCGAACCGTGGTCGACTACGTGGGAGTCCAGCGACATAGCCATTATGCTAACTGCTGGTCCCACTTGTTGAATCTTTTTGAGGTCCTTTGAATTTCCTGAATCTGGATATCTGTATCTCTTTAGATTTGTAAAATATTCAGTTAGTATTGCATGAAACATTAGTTCTCCTATCTCTTTGCCTTCTCTGATTCCCTTATGTGAATATTTGGTTGTTAAATTGTCTTTTAGTTCACTTATATTCTTTTCATTTTTATGTTTACTTTTTGATTCTTTTGACAGGTAGAACTATTGCAATGGTTGCATCTATGTTTAGAGATTTAAAAAATTATTTAATTTTATTTATTGTTATTTGTAATGTGATACAAGGGATATACATTCAGAGAGAGAGAGAGAGAGAGAGAGAGAGAGATAAAGAAGCCACCAGGTCTGGGACGCAAACCTTGATTGGCCATGTGGGAGTCTAGTGCCTTAACCACCATGTCATCTGTTGTCTCTACGAGATTATTTCTCCTGTATTGCCTAACCTCTCATTGACGCTTTCCATGAAAATTTTCATTATTTCCTATATTCTTCATCTCCATGGTTTACGTTTGTCTCCCTCTTTCTCTCTTTCTCTCTCTCTCTCTCAATTCCTCCCTTCCCCCACAAGATGCGTTTGCAGAGAGACAGAGAGAGGGAAAGTGAGAAATCACCCTCTGTGGTGATAGCCATACTCAGTCTCCTCTTCTTGATTCTCCTCTCAGGAGAGGGCACACATGCATATGTTCTGGCATGATTTTAAGTCCCTGGGTTGAGGACTCAAACTACAGTCAGCCATGTGGAAATCTAGCACTTTAATCACCACACCACCTACTAGCTCTGATTCTTTGAAAATATGTCTCTCTGTTGAATCTTTCTTCCATGTCATGCATTGTCTTTCTCACCCCATGAAATTGCCTGCTTTCTCTTGTATCTCATTCAGTTTTGTTATTAGTATTCTAAAATCCTTTATTGTTAGTGCTGTTATTACCTGCATTTTGTCTTTCAGTGCAAATAGTAGTTTCCTTTGGGGAGGGCAATTTCCTTGCTTGTTTGTTTGTTCTCTTCATATTTCTTGTGTCCTTGCATTAATTTTTTTGACATAAGATGGAGTACTATTTATTCCCCTAATTTCTGGATTTAGTTTAATATTACCTGTGTGTGTGTGTTTCAGGCCTATATTTATTGCAGGCTTGTGGATTTTTAGACACAAGAAGCTGCACTGGGAGCCTCTGAGGCAGCATTTCCAGGTTCTGGGTGAGGTTAGTGTTTTGCACTGTTATTTCACCTGTAGATGGGGTTATTTCCTTGTAACTGATGGCAACGTCTGTCCTATGGGATAGTTTCCTGAGTTCTCAGATAAAGTGTAGAAAGCAGGATCTTCTTATAGGGGAGAAAGCCAAGTGAAAATATCAGCTGAAAATAAGTAACGCCTTCTATCTTTCATGGGTTGCACACATGAAGAATGTGAGTGTTTATTGGGACACAAAATTAGAAAATCATCTGTTGATGATAATATGTATGATAATATCTTTACTACACTAGTATATAGTGTATTCATACTGGAAATATTCATTTTACAAGCTATAATGGTATACAGTGACTGAATGTATAAATAAAAATAAAGAAAATGAAAACAAAATTGTTTCCCTATTCATGTTTCACATGTAGATGACTCAGAATTTCTACAGTGTAAGTTGGCATAATGGTTTGCCATTTTGTAAGATTTATATCAACACCTTAAAGACTCAATCTTAATTATATTTGAATAACAAAGTTTATATTTTGTCTCTAATTATAGCATAAATATTTACCTAATTTAAAAATATATCTAATTATTAAATCATTTATATGAAGTTTAGATATAAATTTTAATTGCTTGCCTGTTTCCTTAAAATATAAATGTTATGAATCCAGACTTGTAATTAAACCAGAAAGTTCAACACAAAGTAATAAAAGGCAAATATATTCAAATAATTGGTCTTACAGTAAATGATGGTATTTAATTAGTGCTCTAGATAATTCATCATACAAATTTGAAAAATGTAAAATTAAATTAATAATATGGTCTAAGTTTCAAATAACAAATAATAAAGAAATGAAACTATTTGGCACTCAGAATTTAATCATATTCTCATTTTGTCTTCATATTGAAATCATCAATAAATTCTAGAAATTCTGTATTGATCTTATATTTAATATCCTTCAGAAAATTGCCAACATGATATTTGCAATTTACCAACTTCTCTCTCACCTCTGTTGCTGAGTTCTTAAATTCCAGAAATTAAGTTACCAAGTTATGATTGTTTCATAAGTACATTAACTATCTATATTTAATGAACAGATTTTTATTGACTATTTTAAACTAATAGCACTTCAGTAAAATTTATTCTATCTCAACTGATTCAAAATATCTTCTAGTCATCCCCTTCCCATTACTAAAGTGCCTTTATGCTGACTATAAATAGATATTATCACATTTTAATTCCTTGCCCTAAAGTTTCTAGTCAGCAAAGTGTTTTGCATGGTATATGAATGATGCTGACTAGCATTTAAGAAAATATCCCCAATAACATTCCCAGTGCATATTAAATCAATCCAATTTTTGATAGATTATCTTTACCTTCTTTTACTGAAACCAATCTTTTTTTCCTGTACTAATTTATTCTGGAAAAAAAAACGTTTGAGAACAGCATACTTTTAATTCATCTTCCTATAGAAGATACCAGTTTCCAAAATGGTTCAAAGCTTCTGAAAGTCAATTCACTACTAAGAATTAAATTTGAATTGGCCAATCAACATACAACATTAAGGTTGTGAGAAAGATTTAGATAACTGGTTTATAAAGTGAAATGATTCCCAACCAAAGTCTCTCCATCAAAAATATTATTTTCCCTTCCCATTGTGCCATTGTTTTTTAGTCATAGAAAACCAAGTTGATAGGAATCACTTTCTCTTGCACTTTTATTCCCATACCACAGTGCTTCAGTTTCTTCCTTGTTAAAAGTCATCAGCTTAGTAACATTTTCGTCTTTCTCTGCCCTAGGATCATAGTATCAATGGGATTCTCAAAGCGGAGGTCACCTTAGCAATCATCTGAGCCCTATTTTTTCATGAAGACACTGAGCTTCATGTAGGAATTGCTTTGTGGTCCCCTTTCTAGTTACTTTAAAAGCAGGAATAGTTAAAGCTTTATTCTTCTAGCTTATTTTTTGCTATTTACAGTCAGCTCTGTGTTTCTCTTCATGTTTTATTTTATATGTTTACTTTTCATACATAGAAATAACAAATTTTTAGATAATTTAACAGACATTTTTATGTCTGCCTTATCCACATCCCAACACCTGCCCAGTGGTCAATGCAAAGTGTGAGGCTACCTTAGTCTCTAGCTTATTGGAATAGAATTGACTAGCTGACTTATAATGAATTGGTAGTAATCTCTATTCTGTGTATGAGAAAAAGTGAGATGAGAGCTTCTAAAAAGTAAGTGCTTGCACATCAATGTTTATTGTGGCACTATTCACGATTGCTAAGTCATGGAACCAACCCAAATGCCCCCGAATGGAGGAATGGATTGAAAAACTGTGGTACATATACTCTATGGAATACTATTCAGCGATAAAACCAACAAAACCCTGGCTTTTGACAGAAAGTGGAAAAATATGGAAGATTTACTGCTGAGTGAGGCAAGCCAGGCTATGAAGGAGAGACATTGTATATCCCCACTTAACATATACCGAATGTCTACATTCTATGACTGAAACTGATTGACTAATGGCTGTACAAACACAAGAGATGGGTGTGAATGTCAGATGAGGTGTATGTGGAGGAGTGGGGTCTAACGAAGGACATTTGGAGAAGGGACATAGAGGTAGAACATTGACGGGATGGGGAAGTGTGGTGTTATCGGTTGAAGATATTTTGATCAACGGGACTAGGGAGAAATGTTCACATATTGAAATGCTCACATTGTAAGCTAACCAATGCGATTGAATGTATATACAAAAAGAAATAATTTAATTAAAAAAAAAAAAGTCAGTCCCAAGGGGGGAAAAAAAACCTAAAAAGTATCAGTACACCAGGCTCTCCTACAAATGAATGAAGCGGGAATGTCAGGGTAAGACAAACAGTATTTAAAATCTCCAATTGTTTTTAATGGTCAAGATGGGAAATCCATGGGAACCAGCAGTTAGCGTAATGGCTATGTCGCTGGACTCCCACGTAGTCGACCGCGGTTCGTGTCCTGGACCCGGTGGCTTAAAACTCATGCTGGGCACGTGTGCATGAGTGCCCAAGATCCCGAGAGGAGAATGGAGGAGAAGGGTTTGCGGCGTGACCATCCCCCCTGGGGGGTGATTTCTCGCTTTCTGTCTCTCTGTCTCTGGTCTCTGTCTGTCTGGCAAGCACATGTGCCCTATAGCGAAAACCTCTCCAAAAAAAAAAAATGGGAAATTCATTAATTCAGATAATATTAGGTCATTGGGAAAGATGTGTTTTTCTATATTTTTCAATGTGTCATGACTTTCTCAATACAAAACTTGCTTCATGCCTATTTTTTGTAGTCCGATTTCTGGGTAAATACATGTGCATTTGTATGTATAACTCTAAATGTACATTCATGCTTTTGTTTACATTTGTATACATTGTTCTAAAAATGTATTCTTTGGTCCTTACCCTGATTTCAACACTTCTGTATGGTTTTTTTACTAAACCAAATAAACAGTTTCAATAATATTCCTACAGTACTATGCCCTATAATTGTCATGTGTCAACTAAAAGTTAACTTAAAAAATCTGTTTATCTACCGTATAAAATATGATTAGAACTGTAAATAGCAAATAAGACTTTTAAATAATATACAAATAATTTACCATGTGTAACACTTTCTGATAAAAAGTATCTATATGTAATGATAAACATTATTTTGATTAATAGGTTAAATTGACCTTTTCCTTTAATTTACATTTCTATATTAAATTTATTAATAGATACTTCAGAATTTAATTAATGTTTAACATGGAAAATTGTGTTTAGTAATTGATATAATTTTTTACTAATTGGTTACATATTAAAACCTAATTTTCATAGAACCCTGCTCATTACCAAGAATAATAATTCTAGTCAAGAAAATATTCATCACTTTGGTGGAGGTTTTCCTTTTAACATAATAATAAAGAAGTTAATTTTTTACTGAATTATTAGTTGAGGATATTAACTTTAATCATATAACCTTCTTACCATCTCTAGCTTCTGTAATAGTTTATTGAAGTGGTCTCTATTTTATCATAGAATGTAGTGTGCATCTAGGTTAAATATTTCTTTATCTATTACCCAGGTGCTTGTTTATTTTAAAATGCATTATAGGAGATTTCTGTATGTGCATGAAAGAGAGAGACAGAGACAGAGACAGAGAGGAGAATGAGAGACTAACATCCTCACCAGAGTTTCCTCATGTGACAGTGCCTTTTCCCTGTCCTCCATGTAGCTTGTTAGGATCTGAAGCAGACACACACAAGCCTGATGTGTTTTCAAGTTGATCCAGGGGTCTGAACCTGTGGTCTGCCATATGGCTTCCAGCACTGTGATTCAGTTTGCTACCAACTATCCCACCAAGCTGGGTGTTTTGTTTCTTTAAACAGAGATAATTATCATTCACAAACCCCTGTGGGTTATTTGCTTAATAATTATATTTAGTGGTTCAAAGTAAAACACTGTTGTGCACTGCATTTTTTAATACTAAGTGGTAGGTTATAACCACATCTTATTGTGTTAAAGAACACTTTCTTTAATGAGGCATACTAAGACCTACAATAATATTAATTCAAACATCAATAGTTTATATTTTATACAAGTGTTTGCTTACATATAGCCTAAGTAATAATGAACCTGAGATTTCCATTCTGTTAGAGGCACATTGATCCAAACTAAAGAGTTTTCTGCTTTTATATAGCCCTATATACATACAGATGACACATTTAGTCTGTTTCTTAAATTATTATCAGTCTCAATTTATTTATGTAATGAATCAATAATATTTTAAAATATTATAAATTTATCTTTTCAATACCAAATTATACTTATCCCAAATTGTCATTTGTTGATGAGATTTTTCATATTTTGACTTAAATTGTTGCAAAGCTGTCACATCCAGTTCTTCCACAATCCACTCAAAAAGAACTCCTCATCCTCTCAAATGTAATGGTGCTGATCAATTGTAAAGACAATTATGACATGTAAATATAAAATTTAAGAAGAACAGAAAAAAATCAGTGCAGTCTTTTACTCTGCATAACGTGGCCTACAAGATTGTATGTATCCTGGGAACCAGCAGTTAGCGTAATGGCTATGTCGCTGGACTCCCACGTAGTCGACCGCGGTTCATGTCCCGGACCCGGTGGCTTAAAACTCACGCCGGGCGCATGTGCGTGCGTGCCCAAGATCCCGAGAGGAGAATGGAGGAGAAGGGATTGCGGCGTGACCATCTCCCCTGGGGGGTGATTTCTCGCTTTCTGTCTCTATGTCTCTCTCTGTCTGTCTGGTGAGCGCACGCGCCCTACAGTGAAAATCTCTCAAAAAAAACAAAACAAACAAACAAACAAAAAAAAGATCGTATGTATCCTTGCAGATTGTACTCCTTGATTGTCATTTTCTTGCCAGCCAATTATGACCAGAGTCGTGAACTATTTTCATCAAAGACAGAAGTCGGAGGGAGAGTTAGTTTCAGTAAGAATTCTTTGCTATAGAAGTCAAAGGTGTAATTAGTCTCAATAAGAATTGTGTAATTAAAGTGCACAAGCTAAGTTGAACAGTGCAGAGGATAAGAATTTAAAATGTCCATTCAATCTGGCATATTAAAAGATATTTTTGAATTAAGGCTGAATCTCCACATGGCCAACTGCAATTTGAATCCTGGATCCAGTGGCTTTAAACTCACACTGGGTGTGTGCACATGTGTGCTCAAAATCCTAAAGTGAGAATGGAGGAGAAGGGATTGCAGCATGGACATCCCCCCAGGGGATGATTTCTCATTTTCCCTCTCTCTGTCTTTCTCCTTTCTTGCAACCGTACATACCCTATGGAAAAATAAATAAATTAATTAAAAATATATATGAAAGAAATACCATATTAAATACCATGTTATAGGATGTTACAAGATAATCCTGTGTGATAGCTCTGAATCATAAACTGAAATCAGAAGGGATGTTGCCATGAACTGTGTTGAAAAGAGTAAGGTTGCTGAGATTAGGGAAATGCCATACTAAATCTGTACTATTATAACTGTATATAGGGAACTGGTAAACTAACTACATTAACTAAAATAGAGGCACAGCTTAATTTAGCACTTCTAAAATTCTTTGCACTTGTTTCATAAGCATAGATCTTCAATATTAATACAATTTATTTGTGTAAGTCTATTTAAAACTCAGAGTTAACATCATGAGCAAAGACTTTTTGTCTTATAATCCAGAATACAATTTAGCCCAAATCTCTTGCTCAAGAATTGACTTTTACATGAAGATATAGTTAACTCATCATCATTAGGGAAAATATGATCTGGAGAACAAGTCTGGAAGTCCAGAAGACAGCCTCATATACACTTAGGTTTTGGGGAGGATAAGAACATAATAAAAAATATTTCTTCAGTTCCTGAGTTTTGTCTGCCCAATGTAGTAAATGTGTTTCTTTGTAATTTGAATTTCAAAGTCAATAAAACAAATATATGTACTTTGCTGCTTTTATTTATTTATTTATTTTTTGGAGAGGTTTTTGCTATAGGGCATGTGCACTCAACAGAGAGATAGAGAGAGACAGAAAGATAGAAAGTGAGAAATCACCTCCCCACCCCCGGGGAGATAGCCACGCCACAATCTCTTCTCCTCCATTCTCCTCTTGGGATCTTGGGCATGCACATACATGTGCCCGGCATGAGTTTAAGCCACCAGATCTGGGATTTGAATTGCAGTCAACTACATGGGAGTCCAATGACATAGCCATTATGCCAAATGCTGGTCCCATTGCTTTTAATTTTGTATGATTTTTATTTTTATTAATTTATTTTTTCTTGGGAGACGTTTTTGCTCTAGGGCGCGTGCACTTGCCAGAGAGAGATAGAGAGACAGTAAGCGGTGTGGGATGGCCACACCGCAATCCCTTCTCCTCCATTCTCCTCTTGGGATCTTGGGCACGCACGCACACGCACCTGGCGTGAGTTTAAGCCACTGGGTCCGGGACTCGAACAGCAGTCGACTATGAAGGAGTCCAGCGACATAGTCATTGCGCTAACTACTGGTCCCCAAATTTTGTATGATTTTTAAAATACTTTATGTTCTGCTAACTCACTGTGGACAGTTCTGATTTGACCCTCAGAGCTGAGTCAAATATTCAGTGTAAAAATGCCTGGATTCTCATGAAATTTGTTCAACTCTGTATTTATAACACTAATTTTATAATAGTAGGCTATAAATTGATCTTTGTTGATTAATTAACTGATTTCCAATACATCATTTACCCAATTTTTTATTTAGTAGACTTTCAAGCCTAAAGAAAAGTAGAAAAAGAGATCAAAACTTGAATATTCAGCACTGAGAATTCCCATTGTTAACATATGCCTTTATTTTTATTTATTTATTTCAGATTTTTTTTGCCATAGGGCATGAGTACCTGCTAGAGAAAGAGAGAGGAACTATGAGAAGTCTTCCCCCAGGGAGATGGCCACACCTCAACCTGTTCTCCCTCATTTTCCTCCTAGGATTTTGGGCATCTGTGAACACACACCTAGTGTGATATTCAAGCTGCTGGATCTGGAGCTTGAACTGTGATCAGCCATGTGAGAGTCCAGAGCCTTCAACACCATGCCAACTGCTGGCCTCAAAATTTTGCCATTTTTGATTATTTTGTATCTTTATATATTTTGAATTATTTGTGAGTTAAAAATATGAAGAAATTTCTCTACTTATTATTTTATACTGCAGTTCTTTTTGACTGCCTTTTTTTTTAAGAATCCAGTCAAAATTTACATATTTCTTCTGATTGTTTTGTCTCTTTTATTACCAGACTTTAGTGTCCATGAAAAGAGGATTCACAGTTCTATACCATGGTCTAACATCATGATAGGCATATAATTAGTACTCATTAAATGTGAATGAATACTTCAAAAGTAAATGCCCATGCAATATTTAGATATCTATTTAACAGGGTCCATAGATTTCTAATCCAAAAGAGAAAATACAGAGGTCAGGTAGAAACCAGTTGATTTGGAAGAATGGCATGGACATTGATGTTTAACTATTCAGCTCCATTAAACTTACTCCTAGTTGACCTAATAGAATTTGCAGGCTGTTTTCACCTAAATCTTTATGGGAGCAAACTTCCTTTACTACTTGCAGGGTCTATAGATGATATTCCTGTACTACTGCTAAGTACTATGAAGTGATTTTTCTCATTACCATAAACAGATAAATAGAAAGTCAAACACTTTTTATTTTTGTGGTTTTTAAATGTATAGTTAATTTAGAGGTCATCCTTCATATCCCTGGGCTCAACAAAATCTGGTCTGTGTTGTTCTTAGAAGATACCCAACTTTTATTTGTACCAATCTACTGTCAGGTAGCTCTGTATCCGTGCATTCTTGAAAAACATACACATGATTGCAAAATGTCAAAATAAGAATGTGAAAAGCAGAGACAGATCTAAATGTTTCTCTACTTCCTCTCTGTAAGAATAATAATTCTCAGCATCTTTTAATATGGCACTTTTTTGAGAACATTGGTATGATAAATATGCATGTATCAGAAAAGATAAGTTAGAGAGACAGAAAGCAAGAAATCACCCCCAGGGTGGATGGCCGTGCCACAATCCCTTCTCTTCCATTCTTCTCTTGGGATCTTGACTTTATTTTTAAAGAACTTCTGAATCATAATTTGATTTAGGGTCATTGCCTAATGCCCACATAAGCCAGTATGACTTATAAAAGTCTGCTTTTATAGTCATGTGTTTATTAGTATATGTTTGATATATCAAAAGTTATATAAGCAATCAAATATTCTTCAGTGAAATCATTCCATAAATATTTCCCTCTAATAGAGTTTGAAAATTTGGCAGTAAAAGTAAAAAATATGTATAAATATTATACATGTTTACAAATGAATGTACCTTTGGGGTAGAAAATTTATTGGCATGTGTGTAATGAACAGGTATAGTGTTACATAAACCCATGCTTCCTCATTGCTTGGAGAATTCCAAAGTTCCCTTTCTCTTCTCATCTATACTTCAGGTTCAAATAAAAATTATTTGTAATAAAGGAAACATAGTAAACCTTTTACTTTCTTGAGAAAGCAGTGCCAAAGTAATGATGTGTCTAAAGGATCTATATTTTGCTACATAGATGTAGGTCACACACTCTATAGATAGCCCATTTGCTATTGCTGTATACATGGAACCAAAATTGGTATTTCTAACCTCCTGTGACTATAGCCATTCTTAATGACTCCTGCAATGCTTATGGATGAAACCAATTCTCAATTATCACTCTGGTAATTGAGGCTGCATTTTAAGCATAAGTGAAAACCATGGGAGGCCCAAAACTTCACTGTGGTGGAGAATCCCAATGCATCCCAGCTCTGTCCTTTCTCATATAACTTGACCTTCAGTGTATTTCAAAAGCTTGTTTTGATTTGAGCAATTCTCTGTGCCTAGTGCAAGTCTCATAAATACACATTAATTTACCACCATCTTCTTGTATATCCTTTTTAAAATCCTTAGTTAGTAACTCCTTTCTTCTTTTTTGTTTTCCATGTTACAACCTTTTATTACACTCCTTCTACAGCTTCCTTTCTTTTATATTATCCCAAGTAGAGACTGATCCTCAAATATATAGAACTGACATTTTGTACAGTAGGTATCAAAGCTGCATCTGTGTTGAACTGGTGCTCTGTCTATAGACAGTTCTACCATGGAAGGAGCTTTGTTTATCTGGGTAAGTGTTGTTTCTGCAGAACCTAATCCAGTGAACAGAACAAGCATTTGTTACATATTTGTCATATGAATGAACATAATTGTGATTCCATTACATTTGAACTTCCGAAGGTTATTTCTTAGGTCAAGCTACTAAAGTATGTGTCTGAGAATTGCATCAAGATCTGACTCATGTTACATAATGAGAGGAAGTAATTTATGTGATTATTGTTGCCCTTCATAGCAATAGCCACACAAGTGCTTATAAACGTTTGTTGTCCATGGAGATATATGTGCTAGTGTGTGATGTAAGGAAAATACAAGATCAGGAGTTTTACAGGTACCTCTGATGTAGACTTAGACATGCTAGACCAGCACAAAGGCAGAATTCAAGCCATTTGATGTAAAAATAACGAAACATAAAATATTTTGTGACCTAAATGATTCAACTTTTCTTAAATAAGTTTATTGAATTAAACTTTTTTTTTTTTTTTTATTTAAGATTTTGCCACTGGGTGCGTGCACTCACCGTAGAGAGACAGAAAGAGGAAAAGAGAGAAATCACCCCCTAGAAGGCATGGCCATTCCTCAATCCCTTCTCTTGTATTCTCCTCCTTTGAGATGCACACACACGCACCTGTGAGGTTTTCAAGCTGCTAGGTCTGGGATGAGAACCATGGTTGACCCTGTGGGAATCCAGAGCCTTGACCATCATGCCACCTCTTGTCTCATGTATTTAAAAATGTTGAGGACAATGCTTTTTGTTTTTCTAAATGCCAGACTATACATGCACTCACCAAAGAGAGACAGAGACAGAGAGAAAAGTAACTTTCAATGGAGCACGGTCACATCACAATTCCTTCTCCATTTCTCCATCCTGTTGGGATTTAGGGCTTGCACATGCACACACCTTGAGTGTTTCTTCAAGCCACTGGGACTGGAATTTGAACAATGTCAGCCATGTGAGATCTGGCTGCATTAGCCACTAGCTGATGGGGCTGCTCTGAAAACAATTTTTAGGTAAACTCAGTTGTTCAACTACTAGCAAAAGGATCTAAAAATCCAACTACTAAATGGATGTTCTACAAATTTCATTCACACAAACATATCATTGCTGTAGTTTAAAAAAATGTCTATATAAAGATAGTATCCATTAGTAAATTAGTACTTGAGATCCTCTTGATAATAAAAGATAATTAATAGCTTAAGAAAGTCTCTATTCTTACCAGTTGAAGGAAAGAAATGCTTCACCTGTCATTACCATGTAGCTAGGAAATACAAGCATATAAACTTTAAGTAATGATAATGTCCTTATTAAACCAAGGAGAGACATCTTTAACAAAAAGATTATTATAACTGACAATAGATGTGCTGACATCATCCTAATTATTTGAATTTGCAAATAATTGTCCTCTACATAATAGTGCAAAAGTTCATCCTTAAGATGCATATGTTTTGCTAATGTTAAGATTAGCTGATTAATATTGATGGCAGCTGAGGCCAGTGGCTAATGTCTGACATCTGTTTGGGAAATCAGTGTTCCAATTCAGGAAGCTGGCATTTCTGTCGAGGTTAGAACGAGGGGTTAGTGTGTAAGGAATTATGATTAGGGTTTTGTGTATGGTGAAGGTTAGGAATAGGGACATGATCTATTTCATTTCTGTTCATCTCAGTGTATTTCTGGTGTCAAGTTGCTTGCTCTATTCTGTGTGAACAGAGAGGTCTTCCCCTCTGTCCCCTGTGACACATTCACTGTGGCACATTATTTCACTTACTTGGTTATATGTTAATGGACTGATTGATCTCTTTTTCTTCTCGCCTAGACCTTCCCTTGTCCTTAAACAATCTTTTCATTTGGGATGTAGGCATTTTGTTCCAATTATTCGTTGGAGTCACAGGTAGACATTTACATTGATTTAAAGAGGGGGTTAATTTTTACATCAGTCTTTCAGATGCCAGCCTTGATCTTGATACAAAACCATATCAGGAGGAACTGCATTTCAGTTCGGGGGGGTGGGGAAGATAAAAATATATAGATTTCTTTTTCTCAAAATTGTTTGAAATTTTAGTGAATCAAATATTATATACCAAAAAAAGTAAAGAAGTTCTTGAAATCGTCTCTTATACATGGAGATTATTATTTGTTTTGATTTTTTTTCTTTAGTGGGCTTACATTTGACTTCAGGTTTTAACCAGTAGATAGGGAAGGTAACAAGTAGAGTTCACACACAACTCTTACCGAGGGGAGCAGTGAGCATCTGTAAACCACTTACTGCCACAAAGGGACAGTGGTGAAGCTGGGTTGTGACAGAGACTCAGAAAAGGATCAACCAGAAAAAAACAAGAACCCCGAACCTTTCACTATATTGAATGCATGTTCAATTAAAACCCATTCTCTTTATTTCTACTTTTCTTCGAATGAACAATCAAATACAAAGTCACCAAATCCTTTGAAAACTCATGAAAATGTTTCAAAAAACATTGAGGGAATTACTAACATTGATGTGCATTGCTTTCCGGATGTTCATGATAAAGTTCTTGAAGCCTTAACGTTAAGGGAATCAGGACATTTTGTGCTGTAGATGGGAAATGGGACTTGAACATACTCTTGGAAGATTCTTTTCAAAAACTACTTTTTAAAAAAAGACAGTTTGTACGTCAAGGTTTCAATTCAGTTAGCATGAACATGTGTTTAAGTACACTTCTGTCTGTACAGAGAGGAAAGCAAAACCAAGTAAGAAGAAAATGGAAATTGACTATGAGCGTTCCACATTAAATGTAAGTAGGACTCAGGAAAACTGGTATATTCTACTGTGATCTGACTGGATTACTACAAACTTTTTTTTTTTTTTTTTTGAGAAGTTTTCACTATAGGGTGCGTGCGCTCACCAGCCAGAGAGAGACATAGAGACAGAAAGCGAGAAATCACCCCCCAGGGGGGATGGTCATGCCGCAATCCCTTCTCCTCCATTCTCCTCTCGGGATCTTGGGCACACACGCACATGTGCCCGGCGTGAGTTTTAAGCCACCGGGTCTGGGACACAAACCGCGGCCGACTACGTGGGAGTCCAGCAACATAGCCCATTATGCTAACTGCTGGTTCCCTGGATTACAACAAACTTTTAGACAAGATTTTTTTGTTTTGTTTTGTTTTGTTTTCGTTTCAATATGTCATCTCAGTCTGTGAACTTTTAGCTTGAGCAAGGCGTTACTTAAATGTTTTGTGTCTAAGCCTCCCCATTTAAAAATATTTAGATAGCAATAGAAATATTGTGATAATTAATGAAGTACATGTAATACATTCAGATGTAATAGCTGCATATTAAGTATTGCATAATATTAATAAAAGTATGAATATTATCTAACTAATACCCAGCTAGCATTAGGTCACTTATTGTGTTCAAGAAGTTAATGAATGGGCTGGCTGTGTGGCCTGGTGGTTAATACAGTTAGATCCCACATGACTACCTTGTATTTCTAGTCCCAGCAGCTTCAGAACAGATTATCAAGCAGTGGTGTGTGTCCTGAAATCCTGAAAGGAAGGAGAGATGGAGGAGAAAGGATTGTGGCTTGACCATTCCTCATGGCAGGTGCTTTTCTTCTCTCCCTCTTTTTCTGTCTCTCTTTTTCTCTCTGATGAGTACACACACCCTTTAGGGGAAAAAAAATGAATAAAGAAATATTACATTGGTGGGACCAGTAGGTGGCATAATGGTTATGTTGCTGGAATTCCATGTAGTTGACTGTGGCTCGAGTCCTGGACCTGGCAACTTAAAACTCCAGCCAAGTGCGTGTACATGCCACTTTATGTCTCTCCAGCATCCACACACACCCTATAGCAAATATATATATATATTTGTTACATTGACTTTATAAGAATACAATTCAGAGAAATTTTCTTAGGAGTTATTTACTCTTCTACCCAGTATTATAGTCACCTTTAACTTATGCTGATGAATTAGTATTATTGTCTTGCAATATATTTTCCTTGTATTATAATGAAATCTGAATGAATTTAGCTTCTCTTTATTGGTGCTAGCTTTCACCTCTGGAATTTCACAGAGTTGGTCAACACTTTCCCCATACATTATAACACTAAACATTAGATCGAAGGAATTATCACCCACTTATGTAAACTGCTATTGAATAAGACATACATTTGTTCTCAGTTGACTTGGTTTTCCTGAGAAGTAATGATTCAATCATTCTTATTTGTAAATGTCTCCTTGTATATTACATGACCAGGACATAATAGAAACTTCAGGAAGGTCTGCTTGTGTCCAAGGGGATCATTAATAACCACTCTTACATTGCTATCACCCCAGTTAACAAGAATTTATAACTTGTTATGGGCCAGGTACTGTCGTTAGACTGTAGATCATTTAGTTGTCCTTTTATCCAGAATACTCATAAGACATACTTCATTACTGTCATTTTTTTCATTTAAAATACTGGTATCTGGCTTGATTATATCTCTAGTCTAAGGATTTGCATCTGGTTACCCAGAAACCAATTTTCAAAGCTTTGCCTTCTGATAGGAAAAAATTGAGCTTTTTGCCCTCCATTTTGTTGGTGTATTTACTTCCTTTTTCTGAACACCTTGATATAAACTGCTTTATTTTTAAAAGACCCATCTGAAGTCTTAACAATTCAAGAAAAAGCTAAAAATAATATAAAATCTCCCAATACATAGAATTAGGGTGATTAATTAGACTCCTGTGTATTAAGTAGAACTATGATCCAGAGTGGGGAGTTTTACCTTATTTTTTCATTTAATCCTCAATTATGAAGTAGGTGTTATTACTGCCATTTATATTAATATATATCATATACCTTCCTGGTCACACATGAATTGTTAATGCATGGAAATCAAATTTGCAGATGTCAAAGGTCTGCTTCACCTTTGTGAATGCTGTTCAAGATTGCATTAGGATTTTTGATAGTCACATCAGATTATTATATCTAATTGAGCTGTGGCTGACTAAAACACACTTCTTTTTCAGACATTCTATTCAGTGGACATTCTAAGACATGGTACCTCTGTGACTAAGGACCTGAAGGCATGGTTCTTAAGAGAATAATTTATCAGATCATTGCTCTAATGCGAGTCTCCCCCTAGGAAAAATGCATACCCAGTGTATACTAATTCACTTCTGGGACCCTAAAGTTAGTTGCCTGACTCTGCTGTCAACCAAAAGTAGTACCAAGTAACAGCATGATACAAGCAAGAAAGCAAAAGAAAAGACAGGAAGTAAGTTTAGTGGTTCTGTATTTTGATTGATAATTGCAGGGCCCATGCCAATAAACATCATAATTTAGATAGCATTAATGTAGTTAGTGACTCAAGCAATGTGTTTATTTGTGCAATATTTTATTTTGATATTCTTTATTATTTTTTAATAATGGTAAGCAATGGATATACTTTCTCTGAAAGAAAGAAATATGATATGAAACGGTTTTGGCATGCAGTTCAGTTAAATATTTCTAAGACATGGGTTCATAGAGATGGAAGGTTTTTTTATCTGTTATACTGTGAGATAGTTATTTTAGGTCTTTTAAATAATTGAAGAAAACCATCAAATCATATATTTTAAATTAAAAAAATTGAAATAAACTAGAAAAAAATATATGTATATATATTTTAAAGTGGAGGGCAAACATGAAGCCTACCTCAAAAGCATTAACAAATGAGAAAAGATGAAGGTGAGCAATATGCTCGAACAGAAAAGTATGCTCAGTACACAAAAATGAGCAGTTTCTGAGGATGCAGGTGCAAGGGAATTACCTTTTTCAATAAACTGAATCAATTGTAACCAGATTTCAAAATAATCTTTGACTATTTGATTTTGTTGATACATGAAATTAATTTGGGTGCAGATTTTTAATATAACAATATGTTACAACATTGAGCACTTTCCTAATTCAGTGTTTGAAAGCTTGTTTAAAGAAAATGCTTCCCTGTTTTTATTATTTCTTATATTAGCCATAAGAATACCCTTTTGAGGAAGGTTTGATTTTCCCTTGCCAAGTTTCGGTGAATTGAATTTAGTTGAATTTAATACAACTGATACATAAGATGAAGTAGGTAATTTAACTGTCAAGCAAACTGTAGGTAGTTAAGATGCGTAACACTTTTTGTTTTTCTTCCAAGAAAGTATCAGTTAAATAGCATTCATTTCCTTCAAAATACTTCCTCACCTGAGACCCTCAAAAGAATTTCAATATTATTTTTGAAAATATTTTGAATTACTGGTCATCAAAGAGTTTTAAAACATTCCTGGGAAGTGTTTTAGAGCTTCACCCAGTAGCTTCAGAGTATCCATTCTTATTCTAACAAGAAAGAAAACAAAAATGGCTGTAGCAGTTGACTGCCTGAAGGATTAGAGTCCAGTGGAAATTAGAGAAAAGAACAGGCAGCACAGATGGTTAAAAGTGACTTAGTGTTTCTGAAATTAGTTTAAATTGTTTTAATAGCTATTTGTATTTTAACATCATCCTTTAATGATTCATTTTTGAGATTGTATCTATGAAAATAGGTGCCAAATTAAAAAGTCATTTCCATATTTATGGGAATACTAATTTTCAGAACTCAGTTCTTAAGACTGATAGGAATTATCCCAAATAGCAAAATATAAAAGAAAAAGAATTCTCCCAGGCAATTTTTATCTTTTCTGATATTATAAAAAAAAATCTGTGCAAACATCTGAATCTTCACTAAGCTGTATAGAAGACGGCTATATTTCTGTGAGGATGTTCTAATTATCCAGTTTTTCATTTATGTAATGTATTTTCTCTCTTGAAAATCTATCACTCTAACAGAATATAATGATAGGAAAAACCACCCCAGTAACTGAGAATTCTATTGCATAAGGATCCATTGTATATATATATATTTTTTCTTTTTTAACTCATGGTGGGCAGTTTAGAGATCTACCCATCCTTCTTCCTTTGTTCAAGTATTTTTAAATTCTAGTCATTGTGCAGTGAGAATTTGCAGGTGTTTCTCAGAGAACTTTTTCCCCTCTAGCTGGATGTGGAAAGGACAATGCAATTAATAACAGATGGCACGGGATGACCACGTCCTTGAGAGAACGCCTTATTGGCACCTCCTGCTAATTGTATCACATATAACACAACTAAAAGCATAATAAATCTGAACTGGGGGACATTTTATGCAAGAGCTCCTCTCTTTTTCCAGACGGTAAATTGCTCAGCTCTTGAAATATCTATAACCTTGTGACACCCAACTTGCATTAGCTTAATTGCCTTTTTTCCCCATCTCCCTCCCTTTCTTCCCTCCCTTTCTCTTCCTCCCACCTCTCTCTCTCTCTCGCTCTCTCTCTCTCATATTTATTTCCTCTTGGATTAAGGAGACAATTGGCCTTTGTTTTTCTACTTAGTTTACTGCTATGTCTAAAACTGCTATATTTCCAGCTTGTATAGAATTCGATCAGGGTTTGACTTGCTGAATTTAAGAGGAAATTATTCTTTTAAAGACATTACAACATTTTCCTTAACATTCCTGTTGGGAAAGAAAAGGCTGATATAATTTTAAAACCCAGAGAAAAGGGTTCTTATTAAATAGAAAAATGTAGGCTTCTGGTAGATACATACACTAACAAACAAACATATATAAACACACACACACACACAGAGGATTTCTTCTGTTTTTGCACAATGACAACTCACGATATCCTGCAGCAGTTAAAATAATTGATTTCACCCCCTTCATAACTAGGTTTGGTGCTATTAACAATTTGCAAAGTAAAAATTTATGGTTTGTCAGAACATGATCTCCTCGTACTTTATTTTTCTCTTCCTCTAAGAAGATGCTTTAGTGAGTAACTTGAATTTCATATTCGTTTCCTATACATCTATTTTGATCTTTGGACATTTGCCTATAAATGAACAAATAAAAAAGCAATTTAAATCATATTTGGAGAGGGTTAAAATAAATCCATCAAAATCATGGAGTATATGTTGAAATTGTGTCTTGGCTGGCTGAGTATGTGTTTCCTTTAGTTAGCCGTATATGTAACTATTGCTTTCCAGTTACTTAGCCTCACTAAATATTTGGTATTTTTGTAGTTGGATGAACCAGTGCTTAAAATAATAACACAAAAAATAGCCTCATAAGAATTTATATCAAGCAAGAGAATCAACCATATTCAGAATTATTTCTTATATTCGTTTTAGCTCTGAATTCCCTATTGACTACTCATACTCGGAGTAACAACATTGAAGTCTATTCTGGACTAGGGACACATCTGAAATTGAATATTAAGAAAAGCAGACATTTTCCTGATTCTGAACAGTCTTATGTGGTGTCTGGTTAGATAAACGTTGTTAGTTATTTGGTAAGATATAGTTTTCAATAGCAGATTTATAACAAATTAAATGAAGTCGACACTATTAATCACAATCTGCATATAGCTAATTAATGCCCTTAGGTCAGTCCTATTAATTTCCTGAGCTTCATTTTCTTTTCTTATAAAGTAAGGGATCAGGACTAGAGTAAGTAAAATCTAAATACTCCTACCTTGAAGACTAGGCATTCTTTCAACCCTATCATGGATAGAAGAGGTATGGAGAGATGACAATTACAGAGCAATGAGCCACTACTGTCAGAGTGATTTGGAAGTGATTTTGTTTGTTTATGTTTCATTTTGAGCAATTCTCTCTGAATACCATGTCCACATGGCAAAAATTCAAATACATGAAGACTACATAATTGCTAAAGTTCTTTGTGGCTAGAAATTCTATGATGTGAATATAAGCCTGCCTCCTATTTAGTCTGAATTAACTCTAATATTCTGAATGAATGAAACATCACATTTAGAATCAATTACTGTGCTCTTCTTATTCTGCAGTTGATTTGATAATGTAAAATATAGATATGACCATCAATAAACTCCTCCGCATTAAACTTCCTTGTGTGCACTTAAATATTTAAAAGTATTTCACTGTGTGACACTGTATTTTGAAAAAGCAGAGTCATTCATACAGCAGATAGAATCTCTAAACCCCAGGTGAATAATGGACCTTAGGTTTTTCTTTGATTTCAAAAAGTACAAAAACGTTTATCCTCTTCATCCCCCTATATTTGTAGCCCACAATCTCCAGGTCATTGGATAGGTATAACCACTCAGTGGAAACATAGAGACATTTTTATCATCTTTAGAAAAAAGAATAACATCATAGTTTAAGTATAGTGATATTTGGTATTTGTCTTATCTATGTCCCTATTGGAATCAGACATTTTCTAAGTGCAGATCTTTATTTTCTTTACAGTAGTCAAATAAAGACATTTATCTTCTGCATAGAAAAATAAAGGCTAATGTGATAGAAAAGATCCTCATACCATGTATCTATGCACAATAACATTTCTGATACCTTTTTCTCACTGATAGTCATTGTGAGGATTAGGATGATTATACAGTGAAAGTAGTTGGAAAACATGAAGCATTGAAGAAAGATGTCTTCTTGTAGAAGGGAACCGTATCATTTTCTATCTTTGTAGCCTGACCACTTAACATGTTTCATAACTGATGGTTGATACTCAATAAATCTTTGGTGAATACATAAGAAAATTAATTCATAAATTATAATAATATGCATGATTCTATATTTGGGCCAGTGCATAAGACAAATTCTACATGGAAATGAGTTTCCATTCTCTAGGTAGTTCATAACAAACATAATTAAAGGACAACAAAAAATGTGTATATGCTGCTTATCTACATATTATCTTATGGGATCACAGTTGAAGAAAAGAAAAACAAAGCTGACTTGTTTATCTTATGGGATCACAGTTGAAGAAAAGATACACAAAGCTGACTTCTACAGAAATGGCAGATTCGTTTCTTCTATTTGAATACCAGTTAAATACTGTCATTTATGGTGGATGAGGAGGCAACCAGGTCAAAGAAAAGAAATGTGCCTTTCTTTGGTTACAATAACTTTTCTCCTATGCTATGCAACTCATTGTGGGTTTTGCCACTCATATAGAACCTAAATTTATCTTGAGTCCACACACACCAGGTGATATCTCACTTATATTATTGTACATTGTTTACATCACCAATTCTGGGTCATGAAGCAGAGGTGATAGAATATTTTTACATAAAGATGTTGGGATCATGTTTTATTTTAAGCCTCTTACACTGATAATTTTATTTGCAGTATATGTCCTACATTAGTTTCTGGATTTGAGTATCAAGGCCGTGCATAAGATCAGTTCAACGGCAAGCATTCCATCTCTTCTGATGAATGTTATACCACAAGCCTTTGGGAATTATTGATATATTGGGATATACTCAGGATGAAATGTTAGACTTTGTATTTACATCTGAGTTTGGATAACTCATTTGATATTGCTTAGATCATTGTTCTTTATAAACATGACAGTGATGATATTGAGTAATGACCCATCATCTAGAGAGGAAAAGCGTCATGATATTTGATGATTGGACATGGATGAGCATCAGTAATAAAAAGGAGACAGTGAAAAATACTGACTTTGGAGTCTATCTGACTTTTTTTTTTTAATTCTTAGTTTCATAGTTATATAATATTGAAACAGTTTCTGAAACATTAGTTACTTATCTATAAAATAGCACACAAACCTCATCGGTTTGTTGGAGGATTAGAATAAAAACAGAGTACCAAGTATAGTACCTGACCACACTATTATTTAAAAACTACAAATTTTGTTCATGTTGTTACATTTTTTTGTTACTAACATAAGTGAAAATGTTGATTTAGATCAAAGGTTCTCAAGTAAAACAAGAGATATTTGCCACCCACTGCCCCCAGAGACATGCGGTAATGTTACTTTTGGTTGTCACAGCCAGTATCTGAGGGTGCAACAGGAATTTTGTGTGTTGGATTCAGGTATTCTGCTAAACACCCCACAGTACACAGCACAGTCAACCAAAACAAGAAAGTATTTGGGTCAAAGTTTCATTAGTAATTTGATTAAGATACTTTGATTTAAATTATTTTGTCAGCCACTTTTTCTTTTATAGTTTCTACTATAGGGTACATGTGCTTCTTGGAGAGAGGTTGGGAAAGAGAAGGAAGAGGGGAGGGAAAGAGAAGGAAAGAGAGAGAAAGATAAAGAAGAAAAAGTGGAAATCACCCCAATGGGGGATGGCCATGACACAGTCCCATCATCTCTCCTCCATTTCTCCTCTGGATTTGGGGCATACACACACCGATGCCTGGTGTGATTTTAAAGCTGCCAGGTCTAGGACTTGAAATGTGTAGTTGGCCATGTGGATTCAGACACCTCAACCTTCACACCACCTGCTGATCCTGTCAGCCACTTTTTTGAAAAATAAAAATTGTAATTTAAATTCATCCTAAAGATTTCAAGAATTGAAACAAGGAAGTAGCTATACCAGTTGGCAACAATTTTACTTTCATTGTTTGCCTTGTTCTTAGGCTATAGGAAATGGCTCCTGCCCCTAATATTCCAGTAGAAATATCTAAAAATTTCCAAGTATTTAGTACATATTGTATCTGAATTATAATTGCCTCCTGATTAAATTGGACAAGTAGTTAAGAACTGAAGCTCTCATTGACCTGAATTAGTTATTCTGTGGTCTGTGTTTTGTACCACCTTTCGACTTAGCTATTTTCAGGAAATGAGAGGATTATGGAGAATCAATGTTGCAGTGAATGGCTAAAAGCATAATTACTTTAGCTTAGCACAACTTTCTTTACTAACATCAGTTTTGTGTTTTATATTACTTATTATACAAACTCATGGATTTTATTCATACCAGTGCAATTTAGAATATAGTCAACTGAGTAATATGTATGATCAATTTAGATTGGCACGAAGATGAGTATTATCTTAATTGGCAGTTGGATTGTGGTCTTTTGTTCTTTTTGACTGATAAAACAAACTATCTTTATGTCATTTTTAAGTATTCATATCTTGGTCACATCCAAAGATTGCAGATTTAAATTATAAGAGGATAGACAGCGGACATGAGAATCAAATGAAAAGTAGATCTCTGATAATCATTCATTTACTAACCTTTATTCAAGAATCAGCACTGTCTAAAATACTCACGTATTTTATTTATGGTTGTCTTGCAAATAACCATAAGTTACACAATTCTTGACCTTTCGTATATTATATGAACAGTCTTTTTTCTCCGTAAGGAAAACTTTAACATTTTGCAGTTCAAATCTTTCTGTCATCAATGTAGTGGAATATATAGCAATAAAAACAGACCAGGTGCTGGCTCCCTGCAAGCTTATGCTCTCTTGTCCCCTTCATCCTTACATGTGGACAAGAGATAGCTTTTGACTTCCATATTTGTATTTTTTTTCCAAAGTAAGTAGCAGTATATTTGAAAGAAAGAAGTGGCACAAACCTCTTTCAATCAACAGTTTCCCACTCAGTACCTTTTGTCTGTATAATCTTCTTTCCTGATTTTATTTTATTATTTTTCAGGCCCTTATCTGCTATGGGTGGAGCATCAGATAAAAAGCCCCAACAAGGGGCCAGTAGGTGGCATGGTAGTTAAAGTGCCGGGCTCCCATGTGGCCAACCACAGTTTGAATTCTGGACCTGGCAGCTTGCTTTCTCACTTCCCTACTCTCTCTTTCTGGTGAGTACACACATCCTACAGCAAATGAAAACATAATAAAACAAACAAACAAAAACAACAAAGTCCCAACAAAAGACACAACAGTTGCAAGAAACAGAAAACCTTTCTGAAGGAAACATGAGGAACAAGCTATGCCATAGTAACAAGCTGCACTAGAGGGCAAGAGAGAGAAGAATTCTAGCATCACCTACAATACTACAGAAAATACAGAAGGGAGGCTTTGTACATTCACCCTTGGGAGGTGAGTAGGTGAAATCTGTTTAAACATCTCTTTCAGATATCTAGCACTTACTTGGGAATAAAAATTATTTCTCAAAATAGATAAAGAAATATTTTTCATATCTCTACCAGGAAAGAATTCATTGTTGTATGAAGAAATCTTGGTTAAAAAATAAAGGACAAACAAGACGATAATATTTTTGCTGGAAAAATACACAAGGAAACTATCATGTTGCTTCAGGAGGAAAACTAATTTTGCAAATAGCCATAAAGTAGACAATTACTGACCTTTCATTTTCATAATCTGTTAGTCAGTTGGATTTCGCTTCCTTTCCTATGATGAGGTACAGAGTTGGGAAATCAATGTGATAGCTGTGTCTTTGTGCCAAGTACATTCATGTCCTGGTAACCATATCTCTTCTTGTAAAAGATATGGAGTCAAGTGGGTAGCAAAGAGACATCCCAGCAGAAATTGTAACAGTTGGCTACTTACCTGTCACCCGTCTACTTTACCAGCAAAGAGGGGATGAACTCTCATATCCTAGATCCCTAATTCATCTGCCTATTTGCAACTGCACAGCTAAAAGAAACAAAGACCTGTTCCTTAAAATAGCATGAGTTGTTCTTCTCTGTATCTCTGTGTAATAAGGGATGACTGTACAGTGCCATTGTGTTGGTGATCAGAGCTGAGAATCAAGTTTTGAACAATTTTAGGTGGAGAACTTGCATTGTAAATAAATAAGTAAATAAATTTCAGTTAGTTACTTACAAAAATAAGTAAATAAATAAATTTCAATGTATAATGTGTAAATTATTGAGATACAAAGATATCAAGAGTTTATCAAAGGAATTTTATTATTCCTAAGGATAGTTGCAGAGGAAGTGCACTTTTATAGTACATTTGGAAACAAGTAATTGGAATAGAGAGAATGATTAAACTAAAAATTCTATATTTAAAGAGACACTGGATTTTTAAAAATCTGCTGTTATTAGATCATTATATTTATGTTTGAAACAAAACTGGTTTAAGCAGCTATTTAATATTCTGATTTTCTGGACATTTTCTTTCCTATGTCATTTATATGAGTGAACTATAATCACTCCAATTGCACACACAATAGACAAAGAAAGTCAAAAACTTAAGATCTTTTATATTATAGTGTTCTAACAAAGTTGACATGAAAAAAAATTAGTGTTAGAGTTGGAAGCATATTGAATACCCCTGTAAACATTGATAATTTAGGATGATTCTCCAAATTAGCTGAATTCTTGGAATGAACAAAACTCACATAGTAAGGAGCAGGAGAGCAGTTGCCTAGAGGAAGTGGAAAATCCAAGTTGTCTCTATTCACTTAAAAGGACTCCCATTTCTTTTGTGTCAATATCATCCTGTAGGTTATAACAAAACCTTGAGGAAACCTTGAGAGGACCTGGTGCTTTTGTAAATGATGAGCTACAATGAAGATTAGTTTTAGGTCTATTTACTGCTCCCTTTGGCATCCAAGCTCCCTCCATTCTTCCTGAAGAAGAGAGGGAAAGACACACATCAGGACCTTGGAACAGGAAATGAAAAGCACTGGATTTCTGAGAAGGGTCATGCTTTGCTGAAACAGGCTGCTAGAGTAAGCCAGTGTGAGAAATGGCCTACGATGGCTCCTGACGCAGGGGAGACAGGTGATCAAGCTAAATAAATAACATAGTTAATTTGGGAAGTTGACTGATTAGGTATTTTTGTATTCACTTGGGTAACTGTTAGCACTTGAAAAATATGTAGAGTAGTGTGGTTAAGGCTCTAGACTTACACATGGTCAACCATGGCTTGAGTCCCAAACCTGGCAGCTTAAAAATCATGCTGGGCATGTGTGCATGTGTGCCCAAAATCCTGAGAGGAGAATGAAGGAGAAGGGATTGTGGTACAGCCATCCCCCTGGGGGATGGGTGATTTTTCATTTACCACCTATATGTCTCTCTGTGTCTCTCTGGCAAGGACACATGCTGTTTGGCAAAAATTAAAAAAAAATACTGTCAGTATTATGTGCTTTCACACAGATGTCATCTGTACATAAATTTTTTCCATAAACATTTCATCTTATTGTTTCAAAACAAATTCCATTAAGCTAGCCTCATATTACTTAATCAGATACTTTCTATCTGGTCTTCTTTGAGAAAGAAACAGAAACACAATTTAATATATATATATATATATATATCCCTTCTCCTCCATTCTCCTCTCGGGATCTTGGGCACACACGCACACGCACCCAACGTGAGTTTTAAGCCACCGGGTCCAGGACACGAACCGCGGTCGACTACATGGGAGTCCAATGACATAGGCATTATGCTAACTGCTGGTTCCCACAATTTCATGTAATTTTTTTTTTAATTTCATATAATTTTTAATAATGTAGAATTGTAAGTTTTTAGTAGAAAGCAAAATCATAAAACCCTATAACTTTATATCATAAAAGATATTGTTTCTTTACTGGCCAAGTCACTTATTTTTCCATAAATAGATGGAAGAGTCTTGTTATTTTTGGTCTTATGATGGGAAGTTCAGATCTGAATTACTTCATCAGCAGAAGAATTCTTGTAAATTCAGGATTTGTTAGGAAGGAAGCAATACTCCTGATGTTCGAAATTTTCAGAATTTCTTTTGTTTTTTAAAAATTTATTTTTAAAGTTTTTGCCAGAGGGTGCATGTGCTTACCAGAGTCAAGGGGGAGGAAAGGGAAAAAGTACACCTCAGTGGTGGCTGATCATGCCACATCAATGTTCATTTCTTCATCCTATTCAGATTTGGGGCACACACATATACACTAGGTGTGCTTAGCTCACTGAGAGGGCCTGATTTTGAACTGTAGTTAGCCATGGGGGTTCCAACTCCCTTCATGATGCAGCCCTAGGGCTGGCTCCATTTTGAGAATTTCTGAGGTAAATATTTACCTATATATAAAGGTGAATACCTTTGCAATATAAATGCAGCTTGCACACTAAAGTAATTATCAGCAAATTTAAATTGAGTAAGAAATAAGTAAAAATTCAAAAATCTGTAATATAAGCCAGCTACTATTTACCATATTACAAAAAGAAAATTAAAACATATTTTAAGAGATGGTTTCTATTCCCAAATGAGGGTATTCAGAAGAGGAGAAAGAGGAAAGCCAGAAAAAGGAAAAAGAAAATTTTCACCGTATATTTACAACACAAAATGCTGTTTTTGTTGTGTTCATTAGTAGAACACACATCAGCTGAGCTTGCAGAGGGGGCTGATATGTAACTTGACTATTGATCAGTGGGTTCCATAGGGGAGTTATTTACTCTCATTCTCTTATTCCATCTGTAAAGTGAAATAGTGGCACCTACCCCAGTCCCTGTAGACAGAGTTAGATTTCATATACACAAGGAATGTCAAAACAAGAATCAATTATATTTCTGGCCAGAAAGGTCAACTTTTGAACTTAACCAACTGGGCAAAAACAAGCTACTTGTCAAATTTGTCCTAGGGACACAGAGTCAGTCATATCTCAATGGCAAGCAAGTCTTGGACTTGGGTCACTGGAAGAGCAGAACTGAAATACCATGTTTCCAACTAAGTTTTAAAACATAAGATGGATTTGGGAAGCATGTGAAAAATAATTTTAACTAAAAAAGTAAAAAGAGTAGAACTGTCATCTTTTACTTAAAATACTAAGAGGTGATTTTCATATCTTTATTCATACTCCTTCCTGTATAGTAAGTGAGTAATTCTCATCTGCTATGAAATGTGACTAGAACTTAAGGCCCATCATCTCACATTATTCACACACACAACCAAACTAAACATGAAGTCAGTATCATCATCTACAATGTATAACTGAAAAGCTAAAACTCAGAACGGCTGATGAATTTGGTTCAGCTGTCATAGCTAGTTTGCGATGTAGTCAGAAATTAAACCAATTCTCTCTGGTGCCAAAGTCCAGGCTCTTTCCGCTAACCACTGTGAACATTTTTGTTTTATATATGTTTAAGCCGACTGTTCTGTGTTTCTTTCTCCTTAATTAATTGTTCAATATGTTTCAGTATTTAATTTTTCACTGTGAATAGGTTAAATGCTAATTACATGGAATCAGTGTTTTTTATATCGATCAGAAAAACAAGCAACTGACTTTCGTCCAATGACGCTGTCTCGTGTTGTTGGTTTTAAGAAGGAAAAAAAAATGTGTTTTTTTCTTTTTTGCAAAATCAGACACATGCAATGTTTCCCTGGGAATAAGTATTACGGCATAAAGCTAATAGGTTCAAAGACTATTTAGGTTTTTTGTTTGTTTGTTTGTTTGTTTCTTCAAGATTAGACTTGTTGGAGTAATATTATAGTCAAAACATAAATATAATCACATAGTCTCCTAACATCCTCATCATTAAAGAGTTTGCTAGTTGTTGCACTTATTAAAAAAAATCAGAGAGAGAGAGAGAGAGAATGGGTTTTAAAAAATGCCCTGCACTATGTTAGATGCCAGTGTGACTCTGGGTGCTGTGGAATCTAGGAGGATTATGATAGTCATGTTGGGAGTTCTGCTCTCCTAGACCCTCTGCATTTTTTCTTTTCTTGTAGATACATCAGAAAGGTCAAAGTGAGGGAAATGACAGTTCTGAGCACCTACTTTTGTACCAGTGACTGTGCCAGGTGCTTTTCATCCATTGCTTTGGTGGTGCTGAGATATCAGTACTACTCTCTACTTAGTCCTAAGGAAAAATGGCCAAGTGATACAGTTGAGATATGGTCACACAAATATTTAAACCTACATTTTTTCCAGCTTCAGAACCTTGGCATTTTCCCATACTCTAGGGTTTTTATGGAGTTGAAAAATTAATTGTAGACTTCAGCTTCCCTTTTTTGGGTGCCACAAAACAGATTTTTTTACTAATATGAGGGGTAAATTTAAGACATGCTACTTAGACATACTTATATACATGATATACATGATTCTTCATTATACATATTTTTAAATGTCTCACTGAACACCTGAAAAAAAGTTTTCCAAATAAAAAATGTGAACAGAAATTTATTTAATATAACTCTTATAAGTGCATAGAAATCATATAAGTAAAAAACCATGTGATAGTATCAGTGATTATAATATAAACAGGAACAAAACAACTAGTACCTGAGTATTGGATTCTGGATAGAGTTCCAGGTATATGGTAAAACTTAAAAAGAGACCTGTTTCTTAAGCTGAAAAGTGACTGAACTCAGGGCAATGATTGTCCTCTCCTTTCCTACAGCCATGGTAATTTTTGACAAAAGGTCCAGATTTGAGAAAAGGGAAGTGTAGCAAACAGAGGATCTGGGCTCATGGTTGCAGTTGAGCTTTGCCAGGTGGGTGTCTGAGGAAGGAAGTTCCCAAGGAATGGCTTCTTCCCTGGGGGTTGCTGGTTGCTGATTTTCCAGGTTTGCACCAAGGCTCTTTTTGGCAGAAGCAGTCAGGCCTTGGGGGTTTAGCACAGTATTAAACTGCTCAGCAATGCACGCTGCCTTCTTCTGCACATTCTATTTCACTAATGTAATATAACTAGATGATATTATTATAAATGGAACTCAGTTCTGTTTTTCACACTGATTTTAATTTTAATATCAGTAGTGTGGTATTTCTTACTTTAATGTTTGTTACCCCCAGCAGGAAATGATTCTTAATCATTTAAACTTTCTATTTCCCATTTAGTTTTGCAGGTCAGCTATGTAAAAATATTTGTTAAGGATGCTTAGGTTTTAAGGAAATATTTTTGTAAGTTATAATTTTAATGCCAGTATTCTTTAATTTTCTTTCACTGGTGATTAAGATTGTTCAAGTTTCTGCTTCTAAGGAACATAACTTTCTTGGAATTTTAGAAAGAAAAACTTTATTTTGGAAAGAAAAACTCACATTATCTACTTACTCTAAGTCTTAGAGAAGCAAATTTAGAAATAATATGTTATGGTCTAGAGATGAAGGTAAAAAGTCAAAACATCATGCCAGGGCTATTATGGTATATAATTGTTGTGGTTTAAGATTATTTTTTAAATTGTCAGCTGGGCACAGTGGCACACTCTTATAATCCCAACTATTCAGGAGGCTGGAGCAGGAGGATTACTAACCACAAGCCAGTCTGGGCAACATAAACAAGACTCTCTCTTTTTAAAGAAAATTGAGCCTTGTGTCCAGAAGGTGACGTGATGGTTAAGACTCTAGACTCCCACATGGTTGATCACAGTTCAACTGGATCTGGATAGTGGGGGTTTGGGGGGTGGGTTGAAACTCATGCCAGGATTGTGTGTGTGCATGCCCACAATCCTGAGAGGAGAATGAAAGAGAGGGGATTGTGCTGTGGTCATCTCCCTGGAGGGTGATTTCTCATTTTCTCTCTCTCTCTGTTTCTTTCTAGCAAGTGTATGCACCCTATGGCAAAAACCTAAAATAAATAAATAAATAAATAAGAATGAACTTAAATAAAAACAAAAAAAGAAAAACACAAGAAAAAAGTTTAAAAAATGTTCCATGGAAGGTTAATCCTGTGAATTGTTCTGCATACCTGAATTACACACAAACACATATGCACACACACACACACACAGAGTCTCTACTTAAGTATTGCTTTGTGAACTCCTGCTATATTCTAATTCTAAAAGTTCACATTAACCTCTTAATTGCCATTTTATGGCCAAGAATAAAGAATTGCCCCCTTTTTAACCAAACTTTCCCAAAATTTAATTGGCAAAACAACCCTGCCTTTTATGTTATATGTAGTAATATCATTGAAGCTAGAACTCACAATTTACATTGGGAAACACTATTCAAAGGATATAGCCAAAGCCATAGAGAGGGATTTCTGTTTCCATTTAGGAAGCACTGTAAGAATAAAAACAGATTGGGAACCAGCAGTTAGCGTAATGGCTATGTCGCTGGACTCCCCCGTAGTCAACCGCGGTTCATGTCCCGGACCCGGTGGCTTAAAACTCACGCCAGGCACGTGTGCGTGCGTGCCTAAGATCCTGAGAGAATGGAGGAGAAGGGATTGTGGCATGACCATCCCCCCTGGGGGGTGATTTCTCGCTTTCTGTCTCTATGTCTCTCTCTGTCTGTCTGGTGAGTGCACGCGCCCTATAGTGAAAACCTCTCCAAAATAAAGAAAAAAAGAAGAATAAAAACAGATTAGTGAAATAGTGTAGGTAAGAGATAATGAAGGCCTGAATTAAGGCCACAGAACAGGTTACATTCAAGGGATACTTAGGATAGGATTTAGAACTGCTATGATTTAGTGGTGATTTGATGAAGGAGTCACTTATTCCAGGACTGATGAGAGTGATTGGTTAAACAGTGGTGTTATCACTTAACAAAAAGAAGTCAGAAAGAGGAATTGTTAGGGTAAAGAAAAGAACTCACTTTTAGACAGTTGGCTGGGAAATACTTGGGATTCATCCAGATCAATTTTTCCAGCTAAAAACAGGTTTAGAGCATCGCCGGGGGTGGGGGTGGGGCAGATAATAAAAGCCTCAGAAAAGATATAGATGTCAGAGTCACTGTGCTATTGGAAGCTCCTGGGATATAGATGAGACTGTAGATGACTTAATCTTTAACTGGTAGGAATCCAATTACTTCATTAAAAGCATTAAGTGGAGCAAGATGCTGAAAATGTCTGCTATATTTTGTTACCATAAATCTTGTTTTTGCAAAAGATAGAAGATAAGTAAATTAAAAATAAGGTCACTTGCATATTTAGTATTTTAGATATTTCACGTGGCAAGGAATCCATGACTCTGAAACCACCGTCATCTTGCACAGAAATGGGCAGCATTTAAGAAGGTTAGCTGCCGAAGATGTTTTAAACGTCTCTATGGGCTCACGCCAGCAAATACTGCATTAAGCATATAAATACATTAATCAAGAAAAGTGTTGAATAATGATTCATCTGAAGCATAAATAATCTTGTGATCTGTCTGAAGCAGGCTGACAACATTATAGGAAATAGTAAATGTGTTTCCTGTTAAGCATTTGCTTGGTTCATTTCCAGTAATTCCTTGTTCCTATTCAACTATTCACTTTAGTCTCAAAACTTGTATATTTAAATGGAATTGAATTATCTGGGATGCCCCCTGATAAAAGGAATGTATGAGAAGAGTCTGTGCTCTCAGGCTAACTGAGCATTGAGTTGCCATCTGTTGTCAGTTTGAGAGGAAGACAACGACAGTACCAGCTAGTCTATGCTAAGGACCTACTCTGTGCCATACTTTAGAAGAAACATTGCACATATTATCTAATTGCCAAACCAACCTTGCAAGGTTGTAATCTATCTTGTCTTAATGACTTTTAATGACCTAGAAACTGAAGCTGAGAGTTAATACTTAACATTAAAAAATCAGCAAGAGACAGAGCACAATGATGACTACAGGGCAAATAATTCCACCACTTTTTTTGTGGTTGTTCTACTGCATCATGCCTCCTACATGAAAGACAAGAAAATAGAAACTGTGAAGAAAAGTTATCTTTTTTCATATCAATTAATTATATCTCATAGACTTATACACGAACCATACTCTATTGCTGTTTTTTTTTTTTTTGTAATAGCAATTAATGGAAACTAATGCATGAGAGTTCTGCTTTGTTCTAGAGAAATCACTTGAGTAATGATGAGCAATGGTCATAACATTATGGAAAGTAGGAATACATTTTTAACAAAAAATGTTCAAGAAATGCTAGATAATTGCCCTAAGTTGGAATAGATTTTGATATCTATAAAGAGATTTTTGTCGGTTATACCTTTTTTAGAAATAGTCTATCAAAGCTTTTGCTTTTTTTTCTTTTTTATTGTTTTAACATTCTATTAAAACTGTTCTGCTTTGCCTATTATAAGTAATCAGGGGTGGGAGACCAGCAGGTAGCGTAATGGCTATGTCGCCGGACTCCCACGTAGTCGACCGCAGTTCGTGTCCCAGACCCAATGGCTTAAAACTCACACTGGGCGCATGTACGTGTGTGCTCAAGATCCCAAGAGGAGAATGGAGAAGGGACTGCGGCATGGCCATCCCCCCTGGGAGGTGATTTCTTGCTTTCTGTCTCTCTGTCTCTCTCTATCTGTCGCGCCCGAAAGCAAAAACCTCTCAAAAAAAAAAAAAAAAAAAGTAATCAGGGGCGGGCTGTCCCAGTAGCTCAGTGATTAAGGGAGCCAGATCCCAAATAGCCTACTGTGTGGTTTAAATTGTGCCTCCAACAGCTTGAAAAACACACTGAACTCATATGTGTCCTTGTCCCAGATCCTAACAGGATGAAGACATGGAGGAGAAGGGATTGTGTTGTGGCTATACTTCACTGGGGAGGATGTTTTCTCTGTCTTCCCTCTGTTTCTCTCGCTCTGGTGAGCACATGTGCTTTTTGTTAAAAGTAATCGGGGAAACCAGCAGATGGCATAAAGGTTATGGTGCTGGACTCCCACATAGTTGACTGTGGTTCAAGTCCCAGAATTGGTGGCTTGGAACTCACGCCAAGCATGTGTGCATATGTGCCCAAGATCCTGAAAGGAGGATGGAGAAGGGATTGCAGTATGGCCATCCTCCCTGGGGGGGGGGGGTGATTTCTCACTTTCTATCCCTCTGTCTCTCTCTGTCTTCCAGTGAGTGTATGCGCCCTATAAAAAAAAAAATCTCCCTCTTAAAAAAAGTAATCAGAGGTAAGATGGCAACACAGTAGTAATAGAACACTCTATAATGCTTGGACTCACATGGGAAGATTCTGGGTCCATGCCATGAGGGCTCCTCATCGTATGCACTGAGCATGAAGGTCCCATTGGGGGTGGTTTCTCTCCTCTCATGGAATAAATAAATTTAAATTTAAAGAAATCTTTAGAAGTGATCAAAGGATAAAGATATTAGTCACCAGACTATTTATTCAAAATTGGTTAGGCACATAAGCTCACCATTGGTTAGCTTCTCATAGTATACGATATGAAATGGTACACTAAACAGAGGATTTGACAATGGAGAAATGTACAACTATTTGCCCATGCAAGTTTTTCATTCTCGTTCTTTAATTTGCTATACCCAATGAAGTTTATTATGACTTATATTTCAGTTAGGTATGGAATTGGACTTTTAAACTCAATATTTGAAATGATTGAAGAGGCTCTGAGAGTCCTGATATTGATAAAAATTTACTTTAAGATTTGCTGTCGTCAATATCTTATAGTAACTAACATTGATCTAGTTTTCTTCAAACACATGTTTAAATTGAATTCTCATAGATAAGTAAGGCAAGTAGAATTAAAAAAAAATTTTGCCAGCGGAAAGAAGATATATGAAAATGTTTACAAGGAACTGCCTTAAAAGGTACCAACATGCATTAAGAAATGTGTTATATTAAAGCAACTTTCCTTATCTGTAGGTGGAATATCTACAGTCATGCAAAACGTTTTTTGATAAGTTTTGACATTTTGAAATGAAAGCAATTTTAACAAAACTACATTCAAGAAAAAAATACTGAAACATTTTAAATGTGGGCTAATGTGGGGAATACATTTTTGTTTCTTTATAGATAGAGAATTTATCAAATGACATTTTTAGTATATTATGAAAAAATTAATATTGAGAACAGTAATGTGAATCTAATGTACAAATGTTGGAGGTGGAGGAGAAGAGCAATAAAACAAATAATGTGCAAATATGTTCTTCATCTAAATGAAACTGTCATCTTCAGTGCTCTTATTAATATCTTATCATGTTTGTTCCAATTATTATATTTGATCGTAACCAGAGAGATCACTGTTTACAATCTTTAAGAACAAATCCTAAATGGAAGCTTGTAGAGTGAATTGTTTTCAGGAATATATTACTGATCAATGATTGCATTTTTAACTCAAAACTCATCTTGAAAGGAAATGATAATGCTTAACACTTTTATAATGTGTTTGCCTTCAAATAATTCAATTAATTAATTCTAATTAATCTTTACAACACCCCTGTGAGGTGGCAAATTAGCTAGAATTGTTCCCTCATACTGATAGAATTAATTATGATTATGTGCATATATATTAAAACACAGTAGTATTTTACTTTTTAAATTAAACAAGTTTGCAGCTTCAAATAATATAAATTGCACCCTATTCATTTGATGAAGAAGGAATGTTTTAAAATGAGCACTGATTCAAAATCATATCATTCAAAATCAAATCATTTCCTTTACGAGAAAATGATACAGACATGAGTTTAGTTCTCCCACTTGTGTGTGGAGCATGTTTGAAGCAGTGGAGTGTGATGGGGTGCATCCTGGCCCATGGCCCGAGGGACCCTAGATTCTAGCCTAACACTTTCATTAACTACCTGTCTGACCTTGAAACTTACTTTTCTCCACTATAAGGTAGTGATAATGTTTCCTGCCTGGTCTATATCCCAGGGATGTTTGAGGGTTAAATGTGACAATATATGTGGAAACACTCCATTACTTTAAACAATTTTAAATATAAATTTATATCTTTATAAAATCAAAGATAACTATTGGGTTGTCAGAAAAGTCATGATGTCTTTTTACATAGAAAAACGCAGAAAAATATGTCATAACTTCTCCAATGACCCAATAATTTTAAAATGTATTTCTATGGGGATCAGCAGATGGTAAAATGGTTACGTCACTGGACTCCCATGCAGTTGGCTAGGGTCTGAGTCCCGGACCCAACAGCTTAAAACTCATACCAGACACGTGTGTGTGTGTGTGTGTGTGTGTGTGTGTGCCCAAAAATTCCAGGAGAAGAATGGAGGAGAAGGGATTATGGCATGGCCACCCCCTGGAGGGGTGATTTCTCACTTTCAGTCTCTCATTCTCTGTCTCTCCAGTGACTGCATGTGCCCTATAGCAAAAATCTCTCTCTATTATTCCTATGGATGAGAAAGAGAGTTTAAGGGACTTGCATTTTAAGTCATGAATTCAATGTTTTAAAAGGGTATTTATTTCCTAGTACCACAGAGAGAACATATAGTTGACACGTGAAGGAGGCATCTACAGAGTGGGTTGAGTATTTATGGTCAATCTGATAATCTGTTGTTTTTAATTCTGAGTCCATCGTGACTGGCATATCATAGCACTCTTACTTAATTTGTACGTTGAAAAGAGGAATGTCAGACTAATACTCTTTCTGAATAAATTATCCTATTTATGAACAATGGAGAAATACATGGACTTCACCCTTTTCATCATATTTAATGGTAGCATATAAAAAAGTAAAGATTTCTGAACACAGTCATGTTGTGACCTATGTGGTATCATTTCAAAACCTCTGGACTGAGCCCTTAACCTCTGTACCTGAAATACACATTTTTTTTTTTTTTGAGAGGTTTTTGCTATACGGCGTGTGCACTCACCAGGTAGACAGAGACAGAGAGACAGAAAGCAAGAAATCACCCCCCAGGGGGGATGGCCACACTGCAATCCCTTCTCTTCCATTCTCCTCTCGGGATCTTGGGCACGCATGCACACGCGCCCATCGTGAGTTTAAGCCACCGGGTCCAGGACACAAACCATGGTTGACTACGTGGGAGTCAAGCGACATAGCCATTATGCTAACTGCTGGTCCCAAATGCACAATTTGAGAGGCACTGCCTTAGTCAAAAGTCTTCTGTCCTCAGAGTAGAATCACTCTCAACTCCAGTATTGACATCTTCATTTACCTTTCTTGCTTTCTACTACTTTGTGGGTTGCTCCTTCTGTGGCTCCTTTGCTGGTTTTTACTATACTTCTCAGACTTCCAGATTCTTTAGACCTCATATTACTTGGGCTTTTTTCTTCTATTGTTTCTTTTTTGTTTCTTTTTTTCTTTTTTGGATTTTGTCATAGGATGTGTACTGGGCAAAGAGAAACAGAGACAGGGAAAATGAGAAATTACTCCCCTGGCCATGCAGCAATCTCTTCTCTATCCTCTCAGTATTTTGGGCATGTACACACAAGTTCCTAGCATGATTTTCAAGCCACTAGGCCTGGGACTCAAACCGTGGTTGACCATTTGGGAATCCAGAGCCTTAATCACCATGCTACCTGCTGGCCCCTTATTTGGGCTTTTTTTTTTCCCCTGCTTGCATTGACTACCTAAGTATTTGCATTAATTTCCATGGTTATTATGCCATCAGTTCTTAGATATAATCATCAATTGAGTTGTGTACTTCTGGCCTACACTTCTCTCTTGACCACAAGAATGATATTTTCAATACTCACTCATTTCAACTTGGGTAAGTTATGCCTGTATGCATCACCATACTATATTTCCAACTCTCACCTGTGTTCGTGTTGTTTCTCCTACAGTCTTCCTCTTTGTAGTCATAAATGGAAACCCAAGACTTCCAGTTACTAAAACAAAATCCTCTGGGTCACCCTAGATTTCTCTCAGTCTCATATACTTCACTTCTATTGATTTTATTTTCAGAATAGAGCCACAGTTCAGTCATTTATTAGATTTACCAAAGCATCCTGGTTTAAGCTACTTACCATTTGTCTCATCCTGTCCTAATAGTTTTTAAACTGATATCTTGTTTCTGCCCTTGCCATCCTAGAGTGTATTCTTGATATTTAATATATATTGTGGTTCTCAAACTTCACTGTGTATCAGAATCAGCTGGAAATCTTGTTAAAACATAGATTGTTGCTGGGACCAGCAGTTGGTGTAATGGCTATGTCACTGGACTCCCATGTAGTTGACCATGGTTCAAATCCCAACGGGCACATATGCGTGCATGCCCAAGATCCTGAGAGGAGAATGGAGGAGAAGGGATGGCAGTGTGGTTATCCCCCTGGGGGTGTGATTTCTCAGTTTCTGTCTCTCTGTCTGTCTCTGTCTTTCTGGCAAGCACATGTACCCTATAGCAAAAACCTCTCCAAAAAAAAGGAAAAAAATATATATAGATTGCTGAACTCAACTCCCTGAGGTTGTGACTCAGTAAGTGGGCCACAGAATTTTACTTATAAAAACTTTTTGGGTGATGTGAATGCTCCTGGTTTGAGAATCACCCTTCAAGAACCACTTTTGTTTTTTTGTTTTGTTTGGTTTTTAGAGAGGTTTTTGCTATAGAGTATGTGTGCTTGACAGAAAGACCGAAAGGGATGGAGAGCCAGAAAGCGAGAAATCACCCTCCAGGGGGGATGACCATGCCGCAATCCCTTCTCCTCCATTCTCCTCTTGGGATCTTGGGCACACACACACATGCACCTGGCGTGAGTTTAAGCCACTGGATCCAGCACTTGAACCACGGTCGACTACATGGGAGTCCAGCAACATAGCCATTACACTAACTGCTGGTCCCTCAAGAACCACTTTTGTGCAGCTCTGCTATTCAAGGTATGGTTCACTGACTATATCAGCATACCAAAAGCTTTTCAGAAATGCGGAATTTTAAGCTTCACTCCAGACTGGTCAAATCAGAATCGTATTAATTTGATTTCTCGGTCATTCTTCTATACATGATGGTCTCAGAAACACTGGAGTACTCTTTAGAGCCAGCCTGTGGTATGTTGATTAAGGTAGCTGATCTCACATGGTAATCATGCAATTAGGGTCCTGAGCATGGCAGTCATTTGCTAAGTCACTGCAATTCTGTCCATTGGTCACCTTGGTCTTCTTTGACCTCAATCACGTTCTGACTAAGGGTTTTGCACTTACTAACTGTATTTACTAACTTATTTTAAGAACACAATTTCTTTTGGTATGAGTATTTTGCCTCTTTTGTTCTTATTTGCACACTCAATCATACTCAATGTGTAGAATAGTTCTTGGCATATAATAGATGTCAAGTATTTGTTGAATAAATAAGTTTTCAAAACCCTTTTCTAGGATTGAATTTTGAATGAGAAAATATGAGGCATGATAATACTAGGGTCTTGAGTAAAGAGGAAAACAAGTAAGGTAAGCTCAGGGTTAGGATTTGACAACAAGGGGAGGGCAACTAGAATACATGCTTTGTCTCCATCGAAATTTTTCTTGTGTTTTTATTAATGAGAAGATTAACTTGTAACTATGTATAGATCTTATGTATAAGATATATTTTCTCTAGTTTCATACTCTATCTTAAGATGATAGACCAATATGATGGAAATTTGCTAATGCATTTACTGTCTGCCTAAAAAAAAATCGCACAAATAGAACCAGCTGTGATTGCTTTTGGCTACAGAATTTTAAATTAGCAGTGATAATGTATAGCAGTATATACAGTTGGGAGGAGGTAGCCAGTGGGAAGATGCAAGAATAGGTGTTAGGACTGTTTTTATTTAATGCTTTTGTTAATGATCTGGAAGAGAGAGTGAGAAGCTCATTAATTAAATTCACTGGCTTACTAAATTGGGAGGTGCCAGTGACACCACAGAGGAGAAAAAAAAATGTAGAAGGACGTTGAGGAGTCAGATGGAATAGGGAGAAATGAGTTGAATTCCATCTCTAAGAAAAGAAATTCAGATTGATATATCTGGGACATTTTTAAGCAGCTCTGTATGCTGTAATATTCCTTTGGTGACAATGTTAGCATTGCTGATGTCAATAAGGGTATTTTATTATTATGACTAATTTCTAACTTGTCTGTATCAGAGTGGTTTAAACACTGTCATGGTGTGCAACAACTCATCCTGGTGGACACTGTGCAAAGTAAGGGACAAATCTTATCCCTAAGCTACAATTAGACTTGTATTTAAATATTTGCAGAGGTATTAGATAGTGGTGGGCCTCATGAGGAAGCAAGGAGTGTTCAGGGAAATAATTCTTCCCGTAGGACGGATTTTTCTGAGGGCAGAGTGTGAGCAATGGATTAGAGCTGAAGGTGAATTGATTCTTAACTCAGGGCTTTATTCAGATTATATTCCAGCCAAACCTCCATGGACTCATTTCTGAATCCCAGAGTGAAAATGTTTGAGTCAGTACATCTGTTGGTCTGAACTACATATAATTGGTCATAAGTGGTCAGATACTGGTAATTTAATATGTCTGACTAATGGGCTGTTTGTTGTAAGTTTGAAGCCGGAAGATAGCTACTCTGTTTCCCTGAGTACTCACCTGTACTCATAAGAGACTCTGCCAGCTCTGGTGCAGACATCAAGACCACTGGTTGGTATCAAATGCCACACTCATTTCTGCTGAGCACTAGACAGGGAACTCCTAGTAAGAGTTGTTAGCAGAAGAAAGAGTGAGGAAATGTGAGTTTGCAAGAAGTGTCCAAGAAAGAAGTGTCACAGATGGGAGAGAGTTAAGAACTCCTAAAAGTGTTTGAGAGTTTTCACAGAAAAGATATTTGGGGTCAGAAATCCTATTTACAGTTCTTATTTTCATGTTTATACTTTGCTTCAGACTGTTGTGATCCAGAAAATATAGTTATGCATGTGTTATAGGAAGGACAAAAGCTGGGTAGAATTGGGGTCTGAAGAAGTTGAGGGATTCTGTGATATGATTAAAGACTGTACGTGCTCTGCTCCTCCTGTCTGCTCTGTAGAATGTTCTAAAATGGAAGAAGAGATTCTCACATGTAAGAACAGCAGATCCGAGGAGTACAGAATGTTGATGCTGGGTGTTGGTGCTGTAGTGTTCTGTCATGTGTACGAATGAGAGGATTTAGGAAGCGCATTGCTGGTACTCCCTTGAATTCGAGCTCTCAGAAGACTGGGGTTCTCTCTCCCGTGGCCTAGTAAAGCTTTCTGATTCCTTGCATTCTGCAGCCTTGAGTGGAATAATGTGAACAAGAAACACATGTATACGTGCATACCAGTTGTCGAGTTAGAGTATTCCTGTTTTGTACTGTGTGTAAGAGACATTGACCAACACACTGTATCACCATGGTTCTCAGCTGCCTTATCTGTAAAAGGACAGAATTGCACCAGATGCTCTCGATTGCTCTTTTTCCTCATGCCGTATATGTATCGATACTTTTGGTCGAATATTTGATGTCCTCTAAACATGTCACTTCACTGGAGATCAGTTTTATAAATGATATAATAAAAACATAAAGTTATAAACTAATAATGCAATAATAAATAGCTACTGTTTAATAATGAGTGATTATGTTCTAGGATTTATGCTGAGAATCATCATGAATTATATGACTTAAATCTCTAATAAGGTTAGCATTCAGTTAGTGCCCATAATAGAGCATAAAACAGCAAGGTGTTAAAGATCGTGGCTGGGAAGACCAGAATTAGAACTCAAGACTCCAAACCCCTTTTGAAATTTTTATCAGCCCCCACACTTCATTGCATACGCTAACATTTTCTGCTATAGAAAGATGCTTTCTTAACTCTTTTGTCTAGTTAGTAGATGATGGAGTGAATAAGAAAGAAATAAGACATGTAAGTATAGTATATAAATATGGTTTGTGTGACTTTTTAAAAAATAGGTGCTGAAAATTTGTAGCAATAAGGTAGGATAGGTTTCTTTCACGTGCAACCAGAAAAGATGCCAGCAACATAATCCACTTTAACTCTCTATGTACAATTAATAAAGAAATATAGCATAACTAAACTTTATCAAGTTCCCCTATTACTATTGTTAAAAGAAAAAATTAAACCAGCCAATTTAATAGTCTTATTGGAGCAAATCCTACCACAATTTAAATCGGGCAGTTGTCCCCAGACTTCTGGACAAATAAAGTCAGCCCCATGGTCAACTCAGCCTTTAAATCCATGTAACAGGAAAGTGATGTGTGCAGTAAAAGGACAAGTGCTGTTTAAAAAATGTAAGTGAGGGAGTGAGATTGAGAAACCATTGATTATATTCTGAAGTTTGTCTGCATTAACATGGTTTAAAAGGCAAGATGTCTTGGGACCAGCAGTTGGCGGAATAGCTATGTCGCTGGACTCCCATGTAGTTTACTGTGGTTCGAGTCCCAGACCTGGTGGCTTAGACTCATGCTGGGCCTGTATGCATGTGTGCCTAAGATCCCAATAGGAGAATGGAGAGGGGATTGCAGCATGGCCATCCCCCAGGGGGGTAATTTCTCGCTTTCTTTCTCTCTGTCTCTCTGTCTTTCTGGCAAGCGCATGAGCCCTATAGCAAAAAGTTCACCAAAAAAAAAAAAAAAAAAGATGAGGTGTCTGTAACTGACTGAAGCCTAGCTGCTGTGATTGGCTATAACCTAGCAACCAACTTAGAAAAACAACCTAACATGTATGATTTTGACTCATCTGTAGGAATCTAAATGTGAAAGTACAGTGACTGATTTAGGCCAAAATAGTTTAATTTAACGCTATCTATCTAGAAACATTGAGTAAAGGGACAATTAGGATGCTATGTCCCTGGGTTGCATCATCTTTAAATTTATGTTAAATACTTAGAGAAGCTAGATAGATTTAAACACTTTTTCCATTTTTTTTTTTTAAACATCAAAACATAGTGTAGGGACCATTGATTTTTATCCGGTGTCTTCTCTGTAGTATTTTAGAAACTTTATTCAGACAAAGTAATTGGTCGTTCCAGCCTCTTTATTCTCACAGCTGCCAAGATTCCCTAACCTGGAGTAGATAGTCAACCATCCTTAGCAGATGATTTATAGCAGGGCAAAAAGAGCTATTGGATACCTGGAGAGGGGAGTAAGTATAGTATATTGAGCAGCTGAGAACATTTCTTGACAGATTTTGTTTTAGGTAAAAATGCAAGACATTTTTTCTACAGATTTCTTAAAATATATATTGTAAGGGAAAGAAAATCCATATGGTATTGATTTATTTAAATGTTTTAAAAATTAGATATTGGAAAAGCCTTTTATACTTGTATTTTTCTTAGAGAAGGAACATTTTACTTCACCAAAAATAGAAAGAAAAGAGGCCTGAAATTCATGTTCAATTCCAAATTTAAAGTCAGGATTGACATGGTTTTTAAAACATGACCAAACAAAACTAAGTCTGTGACTTCAAAGAATCAAGTAAGCCTTAGAAAAGAGCTGGCAAGCTGTTTCTCTGGAAGACTCCTTATTTCCTTAGTCAAAACAAAGCAGCAAACACATAAACAGAGCCCTCCAGTAGTAGCAGCAAATAGTTGTTCGGTACATAACTCTACAGAATTTATAGCATTAGTGTGTAACAGGACTGGGTATCAATTCATGATTTCTTTTTCCTTTATGCTACGAAACAAAAGAGCTCTGTTAAAAGAGGTAATGAATTGTGTGGGCTGTAATTGCTATCCTGTCGTTAACTGTTACTTGCTTTCAATGCTTCACGGGGAGCTAGAATTGGGTTATACTCTGTGGAGTGCTAATCCTTATTTGTTAGTAAACAGAGGAGAAAAGGGGAGATTACTACCTTCTGGAGATTTTTAAAAGTATTTTTTCATGTATTTGCAGAGATAGAGAAAGAGAGAGAGAGAGAGAGACCCCTACTGATCCCTGGATCCTTGAAAGGGTATTACCAAACCAATATCCTTCCCATAGCATTTTTCCCAGGGTCACTGGTGTCCCCCACGTGTTTAGGTCAACCTGGTCCTTTCAGATAGTTCACAGGATTACCTTACGGCCTACACCATGGTGACTGGGCCTGAGTTGTTTTTAAAGAGCATCTTTAGGACTGGCTCTGTAGTTCAGTAGTTAGGAAGCCAGATCTCACCTGGGTCATAAAACATGCCAAGTGCATATACATAGATATCACCAAGCTGACAGAATGGAGAAATGGAGAAGACATTGCAATGAGTGACCATACCCCATTGTAGGGTTCAGGTCTCCATTTCTCTCTCTCTCTATCTCTCTGTTTCTCTCTGGTGAGCACACATATCCACCTGTCTTATAAACCAAAAATTAGATAAAGGAAAAAGAAAGAAAAGGGCATCATTACTCTGGATACTCAATTGAATTTTAACCAGCTTGACCCAGTGTTGAGTAATTTTTATAACTATTCCAAAAAAACTACAAATGCTTAAGTCCCAGGATATAAGATAAATGGTGATGTTATATCAAGAGTATTTAGGGCAGCTGGTCTAATCGCTACGTCGCTGAACTCCCATGTAGTTGACCACAGTTCGAGTCCCAGACTCCATGGCTTAAACTCACACTGGGTGTGTGTGCTTCTGTGTCCAAGATCTCCAGAGGAGGGGAATGGTGGAGGAAAAGGGATCGTGGCATGTCCATCCCACTGGGCAGTGATTTCTTGCTTTCTGGCTCTCTGTCTCTCACTGTCTTTCTGGCAAACGCACATGCCCTATAGAACAAAGAAGAAAAAAAAAAGAAAGAAAAAAAATTAGGGCTTTATTATTTCTCAGACAGATATGGCCCTAAGAATTTAAAACTGTTGATGTCTCTCATTAACTCTCTTTTTCGGTCTTTCCTTGGCCTTTCTTTTCAAACTTCTTTCTACTCTCTACCTGATTATTTCCTCCCATCTCAATTGTATTAAAGTTTAATTGACAAATAAAAAGGTATATATTCAAGGTGTACAATATAGTGATTTGATTTACGTAGACACAGTGAATAGATTATCATGATTGAATGAAAATATCCATTACTTCATGTAGTGACCATTTTTTGTTTGTGCATGTGTAATGAGAAAACTTAAGATCTCCTTCAGTATATTATTATTAACTCTAGTTGTGGTGGAATGTATTAGATCTCCAAGAATTTTTCACCTTATAACTGAAAGTTTACATCCTTTGACCAATATCTCTCCACTTTTTTCACTTCTAGCACCAGGCAAACTACTGTTGTATTTTCTGTTTCTATGACTTCAACTTTTTGATTCCATATAGTTAAGATCATACTATATTTGTCTTTCTGTGCCTGGCTTATTTTATTTTGTGTAAGCTCTTTCAGATTCACTGTGTTGTTGAAAATGGCAGGACTTCCTTCATTTTTTTTTCTTTTTTCTTTTTGGAGATTTTTTTTTGCTATAGGGTGCATGTGCTCGCCAGAATGACAGAGAGAGACAGAGACAAAAAGCAAGAAATCACCCCCCAGCTGGAAAGGACACACTGCAATCCCTTCTCCATTCTCCTCTTGGGATCTTGGGCATGCACACACATGTGTATGGTGTGAGTTTAATCCACTGGATCCAGGACGCAAACCACGGTCAACTACATGGGAGTCCAGTGACATAGCTATTATGCTAACTGCTGGTCCCAGGACTTCTTTCATTTTAATGACATAATAATACTCCATTTTGTGTATATGTTTATATAAATCTTTGTTCATTCATATGTTGATGGATTTACATTGTTTTTACATATTATTGTGCATAATACTGCAATAGACATAGTAGTGCAGTTTATCTTTTTAAAATACTGATTTCATTCTCTTTAGATATATACCTAAAAGTGGAATTGCTGAATCTTATAGTAGTTCTATTTTTAAATTTTCGAGGAGCCTTTATACTGTTTTTCATAATGGATATGCCATCTTAGATTTCCACTGGGAGAGTATAAGTATTTCATTTTCTCCAGGTATCTGTCAACACTTCTGTCCCTTTAATAATAGCCTCCCTACAAAGTACAAAGTGATATTTCACCTTTTTAAAAATTGTATTTCCTTAATGATGAGTTATGTTGAGTACATTTTATATACCTGGTGGTCATTTCTATGTCTTCTTTGGAAAAATGTCTACTCAGACACTTTGGCCACATTTTAATTATATTTATTTATTTTAGATATTCCTCATCAGACATATGATTTGGAAATGTTTTATACTCTTAATGTAGGTTGTCTCTTCATTTCATTGATTGTTTCCTTTGCTACACAGAAGATTTTTCTCTTGATATGGTCCCATTTGATTATTTTTAAATTTCCATCCTGTGCTTTTTGAGTCACAGCCAAAAAAAATCATTGTCAAAATTCATGTCAAGGAGCTTTTTCTGTATTGTTTCTTCTAGGAATTTTACTAGTTTCAGATCTTCACATAAGTACTCGATCTATTTTGAGTTGATTTTTAAGTATAGTATAAGAGTCAGATTTCATAGTTTTGCATGTGAATATCCAGTTGTCCCAATCTTATTTATTGAATAGACTGTCCTTTGACCATTGTATATTCTCAGAAGCCTGTCAAAGATTATTTGACTATATATGCTTGGGTTTGTTTTGTAGCTCTTTATTCTGTTACAATGGTTTATGTGTCTTTTTTAAAATGCCAGTGCCATGTTATTTTAAATTAGTATATGTTTGTACTATAGTTTGGGAAGTTTTCAGACATTTTTTAAAATACCTTTTGTATCCTTGTCTCTCTCTTCACTTTTTAAGACTCCTATAATTCACATATTTATTTGCTTTATCATGTCTCATAGTCTCTAATTGCCTAATTTCAAATCATGTCTTTGGATTCCCTGATACTTTCCTCTACATGATTGAGTCTTTTGTTGAAGCTTTCTATTAAATTTGTTCAGTTCTGTCATTGTGTTCTTTATATGCAAAATCTTGTTGATAGATCTTTTATTATGGTTACTATTTCTTTATTAAACGTTTCATTTTGTTTATTCATTTTTTCCTAGTGTTGTTCAGTTTTTTTTATCTGAGTTCTTCTGTGTCTTACTGAACTTCTATAAGATAATTATTTTGAGGGACAACTCCATAAATTGGTGGTTAAGGTTGCTGGATCTCACATGATTAACTGTCCTGTTCAAATCCTAGCCCCCTTTGGAGAATGTTTTTTTCCTTTCTGACTCTCTGGTGAGTGTACCTATCCTATGGCAAATTAAAAAGCAAACAAACAAATGAATACGATAATTATTTTGAATTCTTTATTAGGCAATTTATTGATTCACATTATTTTTGGTTACTAGTTTACTAATTTTTTATGGTGGTGTCATGTTTGCCTGATTCTTCATTATTTTTGTAGCTTCATATGGCGTCTGTGCATTTCATGAAGCAAACACCTCTTCTAATATTTAAAGGTGAATTTAGACAAATAAATTCTCCTGTGGGCCTCCAACCTGATGAGAATGACTCTAGGATCATAGTTGAATAGGACTGGAGCAAAAACACATGACTGCTAGGTAAGCTTCAGGACCTCTAGTTGAAGAGCGTTTATTAGAGCCTCAAACAGGCATGGATTCTGACTGGTCTCTGAGTAGATGAGCCTCAATCCATGACCTTGGTCAGGAGACCTGGAACTTGGACAAGATTCTCTTCAGGATTCACAGTTGTTTCTCCCTTAAAGGCCTGTTCTCAGGTATCTGGATAGGTACAGCTTCCTCTAGGTCCCTGACAGGACTTCTACGGCATACCTAAGGGATTAATATACACATGTTCTATTTGAAGAAAACTTTTACAGATAAAGAAATCTGCCCATGAGTGAAAAGATTTTTAGGTTTTGAATATGAATCTAGATATACATTCTTCCAAAAATGTTCTTCGCACTACTGTCTTTGCTAAAGAAAAAGAAAAGAGCAGGAAGCCTGAAAGTAGTGGATTAAGGATATATACACATACACATACACAAACATACATGTAATTTTTTTCAATGAATAACACATTCTTCAGGAGAAAAGATGAATGAATTACTTTTATAAGTCCCTGAATGTCTGAGGACATACCTTGTAAAATCTAGAAAAAAAAGTAACCTTATTCAAGATAATATTCTTGTTATATTTCCTTATATGTCTTCAGTTATCTGCTGAAGATATTTTGATCAGCGGGTCTGGGGAGAAATGTGCACATATCAAAATGGTCTCATTGTAAGCTAAACAATATGATTGAAAGTATATACAAAAAAATAAAATAAGTAAAAAAAAAAAGAAAAGTTCATTCAAAGTTCCACTTGTAATTTACCTATCTCTTAAATAAAATTATTTGAGAATTATAAATTTTGATATTTATATTACATAATATAACATAAATATTTTCTTTTTGTTCAGTCTGCTGAGTTCAAATGTAATATATGAAATAGAAAACATAAGTAATTAAGTACATATATAATACAGTAAATGAATATGTCACAAAATTTTACTCTTTGGCTTGGATTTCTTTCCTGTAACAAGTTTTAGGAGGGAATGGGCAAGAAAAACAAAAAGACAAAAAAATTGATATCAGGTTTTAAGGCAAGAATAAAACAATGCTTTAACGCATAGGAGTTTCAAATCTAGATTTAGCTCCAAATGTAATCTGAGATTCTCACCTAAAATATCAGTTTGTGGATAATTAAAATTCTTTTATTACTGAGTTTTGAAATGTCTCTTTTTCATATATTATGGATACCAGCTCTTTATCAGATAGGCGATTTGCAAATATTTCACCCTGTGTCTTGGATTTTCATTCTTTGAATAGTCTTTGAAAGAGCAGAAATTATTAAATTTTCTAAGGTGCTGTTTATCATTATTTTTATATTACAATTTTAGTATAATATTTAACACATTTTTGACTAAAGTAAGGTGACAAATATTTTTAAAAAATTTTAAAATTGATATTTTACATTTTGGATTGTGATTCATCTTGAGGTAATTTTCCTATAATTTGTAAGTAATAGATCGAAGTTCCTTTATAGGTAGACAGCCAATTGTTCTTGTGACATTTGAAGAAAAGATAAATATTTCAACACTATGTACTTTGCATTTCGGCAAAAATCAATGGACCATGTACGTGTGGGTCTATTTGTAGGCTCTATTATGTTCCATTGATCTATTCGTTTGTCTTGATGCCAACCACATTATCTTGACCTCTACAACTTTAAAAGAATCTTGAAATCAGGTGGTTTAGTCCTCGAAGTTATTTCTTTTTAATATTGTTTTGCCTATTCTGAGTTATTTGCATTTCCATATAAATATATAATAAATTCATCAATATCTATAGACTATTGATTGAGATGGTATTGAAGCTACAGATGAGTTTAAGAAGAATTTAAATCTAAGCAGTATTAACTCTTCAGACCCATAAATGTGTGATACTACATTTATTTAGGTTTCGTAACATTTTTCTGAGCGATATTTTGTAATTTAATAGATCTCATAGGTTTATTCCTAAATATTCCATACTTGTATGCTACTATAAATACTATTTTTAAAATGCTAGCTTTCATTTGTTTCTTGCTAGTATATAGGAATACAATTGACTTTGCAAAATTTGCCAATTAGTTAGAGGGGCTTTCAATAGGATTTTAATAGGATTTTCTATGTAGACAATTTAGTGTGTAGGAATAAAAGTTTTAATTTTTCCTTTATAATCGTGATTATTTTTTATTTATTTTTCTTGCTTTATTTTACTGGTTATGATGTTCACTATGATAGGAGTGGAGAGAGTAGACATCTGTGCTTTTCTCCTGATTGTAAAGGGGAAGCCATTCATTTTTTTATATTTAGGGTAACATTAAAGCTCTATATTTAAATTTTTATTTTTAAAAATCAGGTTAGTAGAGTTCCTTTCTACATCCCATTCTCTGAATGCATCTCAAGTTAAACCAGAAATAATTGGTAAATAATTTCATTTTATATTTTTACTCCACTTACAGAGAAGATTATACATTTCTTCTTTTTCAATTTAATGATTAATTGAAAGTGATATATTGCTCTTTCTTTCTTTTTTTTTTTTTTTTTTTTTGAGAGGTTTTTGCTATAGGGCACGTGCACTCACCAGAAAGACAGAGAAACAGAAAGTGAGAAATCATCCCCCAGGAGGATGGCCACGCTGCAATCTCTTCTCCATTCTCTTCTTGGGATCTTGGGCACGTATGAGTTTAAGCCACCAGGTCTAGGACTCCAACCATGGTCACCTAAATGGGAGTCCAGCGACATAGCCATTATACTAAGCGCTGGTCCTGATATATTGCTGTTTTTGTTAGCTAAAATATATTTAGACTATTTACATCTTTGTTCATGAAGAATATTTATGTGGAATTTTTATTACTTTTAATATCTTTGTCTATATTTGCCTATGTTTTGCCAAATAGAATGATATAGGATTAATCTTTCCTAGATGGTAGAATTCCATAATTCAATGTAGAACTGAAAGTTTCTTTCTGAGAAGGTTTATAGGTACAAATTAAACATTTTAAATACACACAGGGCTATTCAGTTAATTTATTTCTTCTGGAGTGTGATTTGGTAGTTTTAGTATTCCACTGAATTCATTCTTTTCATGTATGATATCGAAATAATAGGCATAAGCTTGTTCATACCTAAACATCTCTAGAGATGTCACTGCAGTCTCCTGGTATTCATAATTCCCTTTTATTTCCTGATTATTCTTGCTAGAAATTTATTGATTTGTCTTTTTCTTAGGTTTTTTTTTTTTTCCATAGAGTGTGTGTGTTCACTGCTGAGAGACAGACAGATAGAGGGAAAGTGAGAAATCACCCCCCAAGAGTGTGGCCACACTGCAATCTATTCTCCTTCATTCTTCTCTCAGGACTTTGGGCACAAATGCCCATGCACACACACACACACACACACACACACACACACGCTTGTCTTGATTTCAGGCCCCCAGGTCTGGAACTTGAACCATGGTCAGCCAAATGCAAGTCCAGAGCCTTAACCACCATGCAATCTGCTGGACCTGCAAATGACCAACTTTTTATTTCATTTTCTTTGTTGTTTTTCTTTTTATCTATTTAATTGCTTTTTAAAAATTCTAATCTTTAGCATTTTGTGTCTTGGTCCATTTTTGCTTAATTTGCTTTTATTTTTGTAATTTTTTGTAAACTCACGTATTTATTGATTTCCCACCTTCATTTGTTTCTAATATAAGCATTTAGTGTTAACATGTTTCACTCTAAGAATTTCTTCCAGCTGCATCCTGCAAATTTTGACATATTGAATTTTATCTTTGTTTTTTTAAGTATTTAAAAATACTTATTTCTCTCTTTTTGGCAAATAAATTAGATAAAAGTACATTATTTACTTTGTAAATATTTTGTTTACTTTCCAGAGTTTTTTTATTATTATTGAGTTTTAATTTAATTCCCTTGTGCATTTGCTGCCATAACAGGATACAAAAACTGATTGTCCTTGTTCAACAGAAATTTATTTCTTACAGTTCTAGAGGCTCACACTCAAGATGCAAGCAGGGTTGACTTCTGGTGGAAGCGTTCTTCCTGGATTACGGGTGGCCACTTTCTCACTATGTCCTCACATGGCTTTTCCTTTGAGTAGATAGATAGAGAGAGAGAGAGAGAGAGAGAGAGAGAGCTCTCTGGTATATTTTCATCTTCTTCTAAGGATACCTGTCCAATTGAAATAGGGTTTCACCTTTCTGGTCTCCGTCTTAGGCCCTGTCCTCAAGTAAGTACATTGGGGATTAGAGATTAACATGTATATATATATTTTTTTTTTCCCAAAGGTTAGGGGAAGGAAGAATAATTCAATTTAGAAAATGTTAGATCATTTGAATCTTTTTAAAATTTCATTGGGATTTATTTTATGGTCCATATGTGTTGAATCTTGGAAAATGATTTTTTGTGTGTGTGCACTGGAAAAGAAAGTGAATTCAATGGTAGTTAGGTAGAATGTCCTGTGAATAAGAATTATGTCAATTTATTTTACCATCTTTGAGTTTTCTACTTACCTATGGGTATTTTGTCTGTTCTTTCAATTTTGAGAAAGGGGTAGTACCTTAGTCTGTCTGGATTACTATAACAAAATACCAGTATCTAGGTAGCTTATAAACAACAGTCATGTATTTTTTACAATTCCAGAGGGAGCGAAATCCAAGATCAAGACAGATTGTGAGTCTCGTGAGGGCTCACTTCTGGTTCACAAACAGTGCCTTTTCACTGTCTGCTCACATAGTGGAAGGATAAGGGGTCTCTTTCAGGTCTGTTTTACAAGGGCATAAATCCCAGTTCATGGGGTTATGCTCTCCTGAACTGACCGCCACCCTAAGGACTCACATTCTTATACCATTACCTTTGGGGTTAGGATTTCAACACATAAATTGGGGGGGGGGAGGGGAGTGGATACAAACATTCAGATTATAGCAGAGGGTGACATTTCCAAATACGGTAGAGAATTTCTGTTTTTTTGTTTGTTTGTTTTTTGTAGTACCATCAGGTTTGCTTTATATATCTTTAAAGACTATTATTATATGCATAAACATTATTATATTCTGTTGAGGAATTGACTATATCCTGGTTATCCTAGTCCATTTGCGATGCTATAACAAAATACCTGAGATTGGGTAATTTATAATGAACTGAAATTTATTCTGGAAATTGAGAAGTCCAATATCAAATTCTCAGCATCTGATGAGGGCCTTTGTGCTATGTCATCTACTGGTTAAAGGTGGAAAGACCAACAACAACAACAAAAAACAAGCTGAACTTTCCCCTTTTTATTTGCAGTAACTCCACCCAGGAAGACAGTGTCCACGTAGCCCGATCACCTCCTAAAGCTCCCATCTTTCATTGTGGTTGCAATAACTAAACATCAGCATGTATGTTTGACAGGACAGACATTTAAACCACAGCTATAGCCTTCATTATTCATGGTCATATTTTTTACTTTAAACTCTACTTTGACATTAGTATAACTCCTGCAAACTTTCAAAAAAATCACTGTTTGTATAATACGTTGTTTTTATTGTTTTTCTTTTACCTATGTATGGCTTTATTTGTAAAGTACGTTTACAATACCATGGAATTGAATCTTGTTTTATTTTTCCAGTCCAACAATACATACATTTTGCTTATTCGTTAATGTGATTAGGTTTATATTCATTGTCTTGTTCCTTGTTTTCTACTTTTTTCAGTATTTATTTATTTATTTATCCCTCCTTTCTGTACCTTGTAATAGGCTCCATCTCAGATTTTTTCCTGTGGTGATTAACATTGGGTCATATTGTGTACTTCCCATTTTACCTGTTCTTCCTGTGTATCTCCCCTGTCCATCTTTAAAGAAACAAATTATGTTTCTAGACATTATACTATCGAACCCTCCATTAAACAATCTAGACATTTCTACCTTCAATCTCTCAATGATAAATAAAAATGTAGGCTTATATACATAATGCCTTTTAATTTCTTTCTCCTGTTACTCAGTGTTAACATTTTTTTCCCTAAATAATGTTTGGTTGTCAATTGAAACTCATATCAAAAAATATAACTTTTGGGCGCCCATAGGTGGTGTGGTGGTTCAACGGTACTGAACTCTCACATGGCCAAGCACAGTTTGAGTCCTGGACCTGGTGGCTTGTTTTCTCATTCTGCATCCCCCTCACTCTATCTCTGGTCAAATTAATTAATTTAATAATAATAACACATAAAATAAATAAAGTTAAATAAAATAACTCTTTAAAATATATAAATTTTGAGTTCTCTGGGCAACATTGATTACTTTGTATTGTAAAACAATACTTTTGAAGAATTTGTATGTGAAGCTAAAATTAACACCTACCTTCAAAGAAGGCTTTAATAATAGTTAAACTCTGTGTCTTGAGGTTTACAATTTTTATTAGTAACTTGATTTGTTTTATACTTAAAAGGGATTTAAAACCATTTGGTTTTCATCAGCAGGGTACACCTTCTAATATAAATGATTAAAAAACAGAGTCTCTTCTATCAGGGCAAAATATAAATGTGTGCTTAAGCTTCACAATATGCTGTATTGTCTGTCTTTGATGATTGTACTAACACAATTACAATATTTTATTTTTCCGAATTGCAATGTAACATGTCCCAAAGGACATTTGAAACCCTTTTACCCACATCCTTTTGTGCACTGCTAGGTCATATCAGTTCCTTTCTAGAATATCACCTAATTTAATTTTCCTTTGAATAATTGTTTACTAAATAGAAGTTATCTTTTTTTTCCGCTAAAATCCTTTTGACCTTTACAGAAGACTGAGCTTATAACTGAACATTATGCCAATAGAAATGATAAGATTTGTTCTAATACTTTAAAAATTTGCTTGAAGATGGTGGTGTCAGTAAATATTCAAAAGCTCTTTTCTAATGCAGGAATATTTTTAGCAAAATGAATAATGCAATGTTCTTTAAGCATTGTTTCTGAGATTTTTTTAAAAGGAAATTACTTTTGTTAACCCTTGATGCAATTGTTTCTCATCTATTTTTCTCTCAGTGGCTACCAAAAATAACCTACTTAGCCTCCTTTTATTACCTTAGGTATTTACTGTAATTCCTAGATTTAGATTAAGGGTAAAATAGTGCATACAATACAGGTCAAACTATGAATTGCTTTTTTAAAGTAGTGACAAACATGTGCTTATGTATCAGGTATGTTTTTATAACCATGTTTTAAATCACCTATTTCATCTTTTGCGTATTAACATTTAAAAAACCCTTTGGTCATGTTGAAACTATAATAATCCTAAAGCATTCTCTTTGTCTAACTGCTGTTTTCTCCATTCTGTTCTTCAAAGCCTTTTATAATGTCCTACTTTACTACTTTTTCCAAAATATTTTTTTTTCCTTTATTTTCTTTTTAATAAAGAGCATGTACCTTCAGAAGTGGCCTACATACTTGGAAATAATTGCCATTTGATATTATTTCCTCACTGATATTTGTGCATTTATTTTTTATTGAAGTGCCCTCCTGACTCTTCACTCATGGAAGTCTCTTCTTTCCTCTAGGGCCCACGTTTTTCCTGCTCTATGAAATCAATACAAATTATTTGATTTCCATTTTTTCCTAGACCTCTCTAACCTTAAAAAGGTATTCTTAAAAAACATTGGCACTTTTACTATTATACGCACTCATCGTATTTGTCCAACTAGATCAAAAGACTTCAGAGTAAGAAAAAAGGATTTGTAACTGTTTAAATTTATACACCTATCACACAGTAAGTCCTGAATATATGTGAGTGCATTTTTAAATCAATTTCTTATTTCTGTTTATAATTGATGTTTGTGTGTGTGCAAATTAAATCATAGGTAGAAGAACAAAGGGAAGAAAAGTTAAAATAAAGTGCTCTAATAAAGGTTAAAAGCCAAAGTGAGACTACGAAGTGAACTGGTGAAAACAATGCAGGTACAGTCAGTCCCACTTAAATAATTCAACTTCCAATTTCTTTTTAGAGGTTTTTCCTTAGGGATGTGCACTTGTTAGAGAGAGAAATACAGAGACAGTGAGAGGGAGAGTAAGAAATCACCCCTCAGGGGAGATGACAACACTACAGTCACTTCTGTATTCTCCTCCTGGGATCGTGGGCATACATGCACATGTGCCCGGTGTGATTTTTAAGTCACCGGATCTGGGATTCCAACTGGTCAGTCATGTGGAAGTCCAGCAAGGTAACCACTACACCATCTGCTGGCCCTTCAAGTTACAGTTTTTTAGCATTACAATAAGGCATGCTCTCATTTTTTTTAATTGACTGTAACTGACTTAAAATAATGAGAATTGCATTTTGTTTTTAATGTTTAATATAGTTTTCAACAAATTATAAGAAGTAGTCAATACTTTTTCTTCTTTTATATTTATTTTTACTTACCTTTGATCATTGTATATCTCAAAAATACATAATGTGTTTTCTTTTTTCAAGTGAGCCTGTGGTAAATGCCAATCAATTCAAGGATATCATTTCAACAAAGAACTTAATGTAAAGTGTTGTGTTTTTTGTGTTTTTAAGTGTTTCTTCCCTTTGCCTCTGTCACTTACCCTCTACCAGCTACTCCCTTCTCTTATAGTCTCTGGTATCTCCAGTTATCCCCCCTACTATCATATCTCCAGATCTTTCAATGTCTGCAGTAGAGTACAAACACTCAATATATGTTGAGCGGGGATATACAGTTTCTTTCAGAGTCTGGTTTATTTTAGTTAGTATTAAATCTTCTAAATTTGTCTCCTTTGAATCATTTGACAAGATCTCACTGTTCCTTATGGTTGCATAGATATTTTGAAGAGGTTTTATTTAATTAATTAATTTATTTATTTATTTTTGCTATAGGGTGTGTGCGCTCGCCAGACAGACAGAGAGAGACAGAGAGACAGAAAGCGAGAAATCACCCCCCAGGGGGGATGGCCATGCTGCAATCCCTTCTCCTCTATTCTCCTCTTGGAATCTTGGGCAGGCACGCACACATGCCTGCCATGAGTTTAAGCCACCGGGTCTGGGACTCGAACCACGGTCGACTATGTGGGAGTCTAGCGACATAGCCATTATGCTAACTGCTGGTCCCATGGTTGCATAGATATTAATTACTTGTTTTTTGAGTGATACTTTTTTTTAAATTTTATTTTAATTTTCTTTATACATTCAATCACATATATCACTTAGCTTGTAAAGAGAATGTTCCAACATGGATACATTTCTCACCAGTCAGTTGGGGAACCTAGATATTCAATACTTTTTATTAGACAGACTTTGTATTAGATGATCTTGCTCAACTGGGTGCTGATATGTGATATTTTTGCAAGTTTAAGGTAGGTTAGGCTAAGCTGTGATTTTTTTTATATGTTATATGTATTAAATTCATTATCAAATTACAATTTTTTCAACTTTTGATGGGTTTATCAGAATGTAACCCATTTGAGGAGCACCTGTATTAAACTTGACAGATAACTCTCTCACTCTCTTTTTTTTTTATAAGGTTTTTGCCGTAGGTTGTGTGCATTCACTGGAGATAGAGACAGTGAGAAGAAAAGTGAGAAATCATTCCCCGGGAGGATGGCCATGCCACAGTCTTCTTTCCTCCATTCTCTTCTCAGAATTTTGGACATACACACACACATACCTGGCATGATTTTCAAACCTCTGGGTCCGGGACTTGAACTGTGGTTGGTCATGTGGAAGTTCAGTGCCTTAACCACTATACCACCTGCTGGCCCCACTTCACTCTGTTCTGACATAAAATGTTGAGCTACTACAAATGACCCAATCATACACATTCTGTATAGTGTATCATTTAACAAGAGCTTCTACTATTAGCACAAGCTCTGCAGCCTATTTTCAACAAAGTTGAGGAGTGATCTTGTCTAAAAATCATTTAATGCCTGCACTAAAAACATATTAAGGCAGGTTAGCCTAATTGACCTTAGTGTATCATTTCTTGCCTGTATTAAAAACGTGCACTGGTTTCCAGTTGGGCTTCAAAAGAAAAGGAGTGTCCTTGTTATGAACAACTGTGTCAAGATACTTTGCTTTGTTTAGGAACAAAGAGCACCATAATCTTTGTGATTTAAACAGTTCAAGTTTATTTTTGTCTACTGCTATGTTTTCATTGTGGAGAATGAATTCTGCCTTTCATAGGATTCAGGAACAAAGGTGAATGAAGCAGTCATTATTTCAGATATGCCTACCACCATGCTGAAGTGATAATAAACTGTGGCCTATAAGAAGCACACATCATGTTGTTGCACTGGAACTTGGGTAGACAGGAAACAGAAATATACCTGAAAGGATATCAAAAAGAGGGAATCACAACCAGTAAGGCCTTTAATTATTACCTCACCCCTCCATCCATATTACTTTCTGATCTGATCTGCTGTTGCTTTTCCCCCTTACTTGATTTTTTTTTTTAAGAGATTTTTCCTACTGGGTACTTGTGCTTACTGGAGAGAATGAGAGAGACAGAGAGACAGAAAATAAGAAATCACTCACCCCACCCACCCCCCGGATGGGATGGCCACTTTGCAATGCCTTGTCCTCCATTCTCCCCACAGGATCTTGGGCATCCACGCACATGCACCTGGCATGAGTTTTAAGCCACCAGGTCCAGGACTCAAACAGCGGTCAGCTCTGTGGGAGTCCAGCAATGTAACCATTACACCATCTGCTGGTTTCCACCCACCCTTACTTGATTTTAATTTGACTGCAGTAACTGTTTTGCTGCTAACCTGAATACCCTGGGCGTGTGCTTGCTGCTACTATTGCCTAAAACACCTTTCCCTCAGATACCTCATGGTGTGCTCTCTCACTTTTCTCTGATCTTTACCCCCATAAAACTATCTCAAGGGGCACTCCCCTTGTTATTTTAGCTAAGATGAATGTTTTTGCTCATGAATAAGAAGACTCAGTATCGTTAAGATTTCAGTTTTCCTCTACTTGATTCTGTAGGAGTCAGCGATTTTTTTTGATAATATACTAAATAGCTTAGGCTTTTAGGCCTTATGGTTATGGTTTATATAACAACTACTCAATTTCACCACTGCAATGTATGAGTAGCCATACACAGTCTGTAAATAAACACTGAAAAAAAAAGAATGCCTCCCAATCATACCAGCCAACATGTTTTTCCTCTCCTTGGCTTGTATCACTAAATTACATAACATGTTGTCTCTGTCTCCCTAAAATCTAAAATTTAATGAAGAGCAGGGATTTTAACTTGCTTTGTAGCTGCTATAGTCTCTGAACACAGAACCATACTTAACCATGGTAAGTACTTAATAAACATTTGTTGAACAAATTTTACATCAAAATGATGATCAAGTCTTTTAACTTATTGTAATTATGAATACAAAAATATATTTAAAATTTTAATTTATAAATATATATTAATAATTACCATATTATGAAAAATATATTTAAAATTTTAATTTATAAATATATATTAATAATTACCATATCATGAATGTCTATTTTATGTAAGAATTTTACTAGGTACTTTCCAATGTGCAAATTTTATTTTGTAATAACCCTATAAAGTAGATATAGCAATCCCCATTTTATAAATGGAGTAATAAGCTACATGAATGAATTCTATTCCCATGTGCTTAAGGTTACATGAAACTAGAATTCTAAGATATCCGAACATAGTAAATTTTTCATTTGATTTTTTTTTTAAGAGAGATTTTTGCTATAGGACTTGTGTGCTTGCTGGAGAGTCAGAGAGAGATGGAGAGAGAGAAAGAAAGAAAACACCACTTAGTGGGGATGGCCATGCTACAGTCCCTTCTCTTCCATTTTTCTCCTGGGATTTTGGGTATGCACATAACATGCAGCCAGCATGAGTTTTAAGTCTATGGGTCTAGGACTTGAACCGCAGTCCACTCTGTGGGAGGCCAGCAACATAACCATTCTGCCACCTGCTGGTCCCCTGATGTTTGTTTTAAATAAAGAATTGTCACAAATACATCTGGTATAAATGTAAGAATGGCATTATATGTTCTAATGATGAAAGGTGCTAAGACAAATTTAGCTTCCTGCGACGATTTTCAAAGAATGAGAGAATGGCAGATAAACTCATGTTCACATTTTTCCATTTTTGCCTAAGACAAATGTACACCTCAATTTCAGATTGTGCATTAGTATCATCTGGGAGCTTTAAGAATTGCTTATGACTATTTTCCATCCCCTACATTCCAATTCACATGTCCTGGGTAATTCTGTTGGGTCATTGGGAAAATCATGTGCATTTTTGCTTAGAAAAACATAAAAAAGTACCTCTTTACTTTTCCTACAATCCAATAATATGCAACCAGAGTTGGCCTCCACTGCATTAGGGAATTAATGTAATCACTTAAATTTCTGTTGTTGGTGTTCGAAGGGGCAGTTTTTGTTACTTATTGTCAGAAGTGAGAAGAGCTACTGTTGGTAAATTCAGATTGGATTACATACCGGAACTGGTTCATTAATTAAGAAAAACAATGAAGTAAATATTAGGTTTTAAAAATATAGTATATATTTTCACACACACCCTTTACATCAGTCTTCTGTGGCTTTTTCTTTTCTCTTATGTTTTCTGATTTTAATAAATATAAACTGACAGAGATGGAGTACAGAGAAAAATTATGTCAACTACTCACCAATTTCTGTTTTGGATCATCAGATCGTTGTGGTTGGCGGAAGTCCAGGAATTTCAGCAAGCCACTGTTTATCTGGGTTTATTTACATATTCCTTCACTTACCCAATTTTGGTTCTGTACCAAAAGGATGCTTAACTCCATTCTGACTACTCTAAATGTATTTTTTTTGTCAGTGAATTGATGGAATTCTGGACTTCTTGGTGCAAATGCCAGGCTTCAACTAATACTAAAGTCACGAAATCTTAGGCCAGTTCTCAAAAGACTTCATTTCTCTTTAGGATGACCAAAATCATGAAAGGATGGCAATTCTCCTAGTTATTATTTTTTTTGCATGAATTAACCATAGTAGGTGTTTAAATTAGTATTTGTTTTCACCTGCAGTAATCATTTACTTTTCATTTTTTACCTCAATTATGTCGAAGTGAAGTGTCAATATTAGCATCTAGTTCTGTTTTCCTCCTTGTTGCATCTCTACAAAGTTGAGTTGCTTTAACTTTAGTCTTATCTTTATTCAGATATTAAAATATTCATGATCCTGGTGGTGAAGAATGGCCCATTTTTTCAGTCCAGCTCATGAATTAATTCAATAGCTAGGCTTAGTAACCTGGAAGGTGTTGGCTTCTATTTCAAATAAATTATTGTGAGGAAAAAATACAAAAGATTTATTACAAATCATATGAATGATACAGCACCTTTATGGCATGCAGCTTGTACAGTTAAAAAACAGCAAATCTGAACCTCGGCTAATGCAATGTATATGCTACTCAGTGTTTCTAAGGTTGCAAAATGCCTGCAGAACTGTCCCCAAAGAGATTTACTATTAGAATTCAGTTCTAGAATAAATGAGGAGGAGGGTAATTCTTTTTTCTTATTATTTATGAACTAGCCTTGCCTTATCATTCAAGGTCTCTAACTTTGTCCCTGTGCCTCAAACTCCTACACTTTGTGCTTCAAATGCACACCTTGAAACATTGTACATCACCCATGCCGTGGTGTATCACAATGGATCAGTGCCTCATGGAAGGACCTATTCCATGTGAATTCTGTTGTCTATCTGGGATTACCATATCTTCCTAATGTTATCCTAAAATCATATAACACAACTTAATTTAATAGCATTTACTATTTTGTTTTACATTGATTGGGGTAATGTTGCCTTTTGTTTTTAGCCAGTGTTACTTCTTTTAAATCAAAGAGATTTTTCAAACTTTGCAAGGGCACTTGATGGTCCAGGATCTAGTTGGAATTCTCATTGTACGTAAATAGAAGATTTCTGGTTTTGAGAGCTCTTTCATGTTCCTCCAATGACCTCTCATTAACACAATGAAATGTGAGTTTTACTGTGGAAGTGCATCCACACTTATTTCCTAGTAGGAAAAACTTGTATTAGAGTTCTTACTATCTTCTTGATCATGTGCTCGACCTCCACTTCATTAAAGGGTCTCTTAAAAGACTGATGTACAACGTTCAAGAAGCTGATTCTGCTAGACCATTGAAAGAATGAACATACAAGTAGCAAAATTTATTTCAGCTCTACATCTCTTTTACCCAACTCAGTCCTACATTAATATTCTCAACAATCAGAATGGAAGAAAAAGAATTCAGACCTGTCCCTTTAAGCTATTTATTTAGATTTTCTTCTATACGGATATTTTCAAATAGCCTGAAAAATTTTGCATATGGAAGTAATGAATAGAAGACAATTGCTGGCTCTATGATACATTATGTGATCAATGTTGAGAAACAAACAAAATCTTGAACTTCCTATTTCTTTCTTTCTACTTTGCCTTCAAGGTTGTTTGAGTTATATGGATTTGCATGAAAAGTTGCTTAAGATCAAAATCCCCTATTCATACTGTGCAAGGCATTCTTTTTCCTCTGGGGATTCCCTCAGCCTTCTCTGCCCTGCTCTGTGCCCTAGGAGCTGAGCTTCATGGTCTGTTTCAACTAAGCTCCGTTGCCCTCTGGCTTCTAGCTGGCCAGTGGAAAGCACCAGCCAAAGGTAGAAGAGGAGGAACACGGAGAACTCAAGTAGTTTTCCTCCTGACAACATTCTCTGCCAGGCTGATGTTTGCCACTGACTTTCTAGCTTTTGTTTTTTTCCTATCAATATCTATGGTTCTTTCTGGCTGTTCCTTCTCCTGGTAACTCCTCCTCCCACCAGGCTCACTGTGACTCTGGAATGGCTGTGACTTCCTGCTGTTGGCAGACTCCAGGCACTTCAGAGTACTTTGGTTCTTCCCCTTCACCTACATCTTTTAAAATATGGCTGATCCTTGAACAACACAGATTTGAACTGCAAAATCTACTCCGGTGCAGATATTTTTCAAAAATACTGTAAATGTATTTTCTCTTCCTTATGATTTACTAATAAAATTTTATTTCCCCTGGCTTACTGTATTGTAAGAATTTAGTACATAATACATTTAACATACAGAATAGCTGTCAATCATTGTAGGAACGTTCCCCTTTCTCCACATCCCCTCCAGCACTTATCCATTTTAATTTTCTTCCATTTTGTAGTATTAGTAAAGTTTTTAGGGGAGTCAAAAGTTATATGTGCATTTTCTGGCACCCCCTAATGCTGAATTGTTCAAAAGCTAACTCTAGTTTGTTTCAGTACAGTTTGCTCCATCTTTATGATACAGGTCACATTTTCTGCTGGAACTTTATTTTTTTTTAAGAGGCATTTTTTTCTGTAGGGTGTGTGTGTTCACTGGAGAGACAGAGAGACAGAAAGTGAGAAATCACTGCCCAGGCTTATGGCCATGCTGCAATCCCTTCTCTTCTACTCTACTCTTAGAATTTTAGGCATTCACTATTGCCTAAAACACCTTTCCCTCAGATACCTCATGGTGTGCTCTCTCACTTTTCTCTGATCTTTACCCCCATAAAACTATCTCAAGGGGCACTCCCCTTGTTATTTTAGCTAAGATGAATGTTTTTGCTCATGAATAAGAAGACTCAGTATCGTTAAGATTTCAGTTTTCCTCTACTTGATTCTGTAGGAGTCAGCGATTTTTTTTGATAATATACTAAATAGCTTAGGCTTTTAGGCCTTATGGTTATGGTTTATATAACAACTACTCAATTTCACCACTGCAATGAAATAGTAGCCATACACAGTCTGTAAATAAACACTGAAAAAAAAAGAATGCCTCCCAATCATACCAGCCAACATGTTTTTCCTCTCCTTGGCTTGTATCACTAAATTACATAACATGTTGTCTCTGTCTCCCTAAAATCTAAAATTTAATGAAGAGCAGGGATTTTAACTTGCTTTGTAGCTGCTATAGTCTCTGAACACAGAACCATACTTAACCATGGTAAGTACTTAATAAACATTTGTTGAACAAATTTTACATCAAAATGATGATCAAGTCTTTTAACTTATTGTAATTATGACTACAAAAATATATTTAAAATTTTAATTTATAAATATATATTAATAATTACCATATCATGAATGTCTATTTTATGTAAGAATTTTACTAGGTACTTTCCAATGTGCAAATTTTATTTTGTAATAACCCTATAAAGTAGATATAGCAATCCCCATTTTATAAATGGAGTAATAAGCTACATGAATGAATTCTATTCCCATGTGCTTAAGGTTACATGAAACTAGAATTCTAAGATATCCGAACATAGTAAATTTTTCATTTGATTTTTTTTTTAAGAGAGATTTTTGCTATAGGACTTGTGTGCTTGCTGGAGAGTCAGAGAGAGATGGAGAGAGAGAAAGAAAGAAAACACCACTTAGTGGGGATGGCCATGCTACAGTCCCTTCTCTTCCATTTTTCTCCTGGGATTTTGGGTATGCACATAACATGCAGCCAGCATGAGTTTTAAGTCTATGGGTCTAGGACTTGAACCGCAGTCCACTCTGTGGGAGGCCAGCAACATAACCATTCTGCCACCTGCTGGTCCCCTGATGTTTGTTTTAAATAAAGAATTGTCACAAATACATCTGGTATAAATGTAAGAATGGCATTATATGTTCTAATGATGAAAGGTGCTAAGACAAATTTAGCTTCCTGCGACGATTTTCAAAGAATGAGAGAATGGCAGATAAACTCATGTTCACATTTTTCCATTTTTGCCTAAGACAAATGTACACCTCAATTTCAGATTGTGCATTAGTATCATCTGGGAGCTTTAAGAATTGCTTATGACTATTTTCCATCCCCTACATTCCAATTCACATGTCCTGGGTAATTCTGTTGGGTCATTGGGAAAATCATGTGCATTTTTGCTTAGAAAAACATAAAAAAGTACCTCTTTACTTTTCCTACAATCCAATAATATGCAACCAGAGTTGGCCTCCACTGCATTAGGGAATTAATGTAATCACTTAAATTTCTGTTGTTGGTGTTCGAAGGGGCAGTTTTTGTTACTTATTGTCAGAAGTGAGAAGAGCTACTGTTGGTAAATTCAGATTGGATTACATACCGGAACTGGTTCATTAATTAAGAAAAACAATGAAGTAAATATTAGGTTTTAAAAATATAGTATATATTTTCACACACACCCTTTACATCAGTCTTCTGTGGCTTTTTCTTTTCTCTTATGTTTTCTGATTTTAATAAATATAAACTGACAGAGATGGAGTACAGAGAAAAATTATGTCAACTACTCACCAATTTCTGTTTTGGATCATCAGATCGTTGTGGTTGGCGGAAGTCCAGGAATTTCAGCAAGCCACTGTTTATCTGGGTTTATTTACATATTCCTTCACTTACCCAATTTTGGTTCTGTACCAAAAGGATGCTTAACTCCATTCTGACTACTCTAAATGTATTTTTTTTGTCAGTGAATTGATGGAATTCTGGACTTCTTGGTGCAAATGCCAGGCTTCAACTAATACTAAAGTCACGAAATCTTAGGCCAGTTCTCAAAAGACTTCATTTCTCTTTAGGATGACCAAAATCATGAAAGGATGGCAATTCTCCTAGTTATTTTTTTTTTTGCATGAATTAACCATAGTAGGTGTTTAAATTAGTATTTGTTTTCACCTGCAGTAATCATTTACTTTTCATTTTTTACCTCAATTATGTCGAAGTGAAGTGTCAATATTAGCATCTAGTTCTGTTTTCCTCCTTGTTGCATCTCTACAAAGTTGAGTTGCTTTAACTTTAGTCTTATCTTTATTCAGATATTAAAATATTCATGATCCTGGTGGTGAAGAATGGCCCATTTTTTCAGTCCAGCTCATGAATTAATTCAATAGCTAGGCTTAGTAACCTGGAAGGTGTTGGCTTCTATTTCAAATAAATTATTGTGAGGAAAAAATACAAAAGATTTATTACAAATCATATGAATGATACAGCACCTTTATGGCATGCAGCTTGTACAGTTAAAAAACAGCAAATCTGAACCTCGGCTAATGCAATGTATATGCTACTCAGTGTTTCTAAGGTTGCAAAATGCCTGCAGAACTGTCCCCAAAGAGATTTACTATTAGAATTCAGTTCTAGAATAAATGAGGAGGAGGGTAATTCTTTTTTCTTATTATTTATGAACTAGCCTTGCCTTATCATTCAAGGTCTCTAACTTTGTCCCTGTGCCTCAAACTCCTACACTTTGTGCTTCAAATGCACACCTTGAAACATTGTACATCACCCATGCCGTGGTGTATCACAATGGATCAGTGCCTCATGGAAGGACCTATTCCATGTGAATTCTGTTGTCTATCTGGGATTACCATATCTTCCTAATGTTATCCTAAAATCATATAACACAACTTAATTTAATAGCATTTACTATTTTGTTTTACATTGATTGGGGTAATGTTGCCTTTTGTTTTTAGCCAGTGTTACTTCTTTTAAATCAAAGAGATTTTTCAAACTTTGCAAGGGCACTTGATGGTCCAGGATCTAGTTGGAATTCTCATTGTACGTAAATAGAAGATTTCTGGTTTTGAGAGCTCTTTCATGTTCCTCCAATGACCTCTCATTAACACAATGAAATGTGAGTTTTACTGTGGAAGTGCATCCACACTTATTTCCTAGTAGGAAAAACTTGTATTAGAGTTCTTACTATCTTCTTGATCATGTGCTCGACCTCCACTTCATTAAAGGGTCTCTTAAAAGACTGATGTACAACGTTCAAGAAGCTGATTCTGCTAGACCATTGAAAGAATGAACATACAAGTAGCAAAATTTATTTCAGCTCTACATCTCTTTTACCCAACTCAGTCCTACATTAATATTCTCAACAATCAGAATGGAAGAAAAAGAATTCAGACCTGTCCCTTTAAGCTATTTATTTAGATTTTCTTCTATACGGATATTTTCAAATAGCCTGAAAAATTTTGCATATGGAAGTAATGAATAGAAGACAATTGCTGGCTCTATGATACATTATGTGATCAATGTTGAGAAACAAACAAAATCTTGAACTTCCTATTTCTTTCTTTCTACTTTGCCTTCAAGGTTGTTTGAGTTATATGGATTTGCATGAAAAGTTGCTTAAGATCAAAATCCCCTATTCACACTGTGCAAGGCATTCTTTTTCCTCTGGGGATTCCCTCAGCCTTCTCTGCCCTGCTCTGTGCCCTAGGAGCTGAGCTTCATGGTCTGTTTCAACTAAGCTCCGTTGCCCTCTGGCTTCTAGCTGGCCAGTGGAAAGCACCAGCCAAAGGTAGAAGAGGAGGAACACGGAGAACTCAAGTAGTTTTCCTCCTGACAACATTCTCTGCCAGGCTGATGTTTGCCACTGACTTTCTAGCTTTTGTTTTTTTCCTATCAATATCTATGGTTCTTTCTGGCTGTTCCTTCTCCTGGTAACTCCTCCTCCCACCAGGCTCACTGTGACTCTGGAATGGCTGTGACTTCCTGCTGTTGGCAGACTCCAGGCACTTCAGAGTACTTTGGTTCTTCCCCTTCACCTACATCTTTTAAAATATGGCTGATCCTTGAACAACACAGATTTGAACTGCAAAATCTACTCCGGTGCAGATATTTTTCAAAAATACTGTAAATGTATTTTCTCTTCCTTATGATTTACTAATAAAATTTTATTTCCCCTGGCTTACTGTATTGTAAGAATTTAGTACATAATACATTTAACATACAGAATAGCTGTCAATCATTGTAGGAACGTTCCCCTTTCTCCACATCCCCTCCAGCACTTATCCATTTTAATTTTCTTCCATTTTGTAGTATTAGTAAAGTTTTTAGGGGAGTCAAAAGTTATATGTGCATTTTCTGGCACCCCCTAATGCTGAATTGTTCAAAAGCTAACTCTAGTTTGTTTCAGTACAGTTTGCTCCATCTTTATGATACAGGTCACATTTTCTGCTGGAACTTTATTTTTTTTTAAGAGGCATTTTTTTCTGTAGGGTGTGTGTGTTCACTGGAGAGACAGAGAGACAGAAAGTGAGAAATCACTGCCCAGGCTTATGGCCATGCTGCAATCCCTTCTCTTCTACTCTACTCTTAGAATTTTAGGCATTCACACATGTGCTTGGCGTGAGTTTTAAGCCACCAGACCAGGACTTGAACTGTAGTTGACTACATGGGAGTCAAGCAACATAACCATTATGCTATTTCCAGATCCCTCTTGCTGGAACATTAACTGAGACAAATAATTGCATTTATTATAGCTAATTTATTAATACTGAGATAGTTTAGACCCTAGTATAAATGTGCATGTAGAGATTTATATTTTTCCTAAATTATTTTTTTTAAATAACACACAGACACATACACACACACTACCCAGTTCCTAAATATATGGTTTTCATTTTTCCAGAACACATTTTGAACTATGGACTGGAAAGCTAGGTTAAATTTTAAGATGATTTTTTGACATTATACTCAAAATTGTAGGTCTTTTTATGCTAATCTTGATTTTTAATTTTAACTGATGTTAAAGTAGCTTCAGTCTTATCAGATTAATATGTAAATATTTGCATAAACAGTATTTTTTAATCTACAGTTTTAATAGTTTTGAGATATATGTATCCATTGCATTTCAAATATAAATCACTTACAACTTATGGCTAGAGTAGCTATATTCATAAATTCAAAAAGTTTCTCAAAGAGTAATACTTCATTATTATCAAGAAGTTCTTCTGCTCAACTGAGAGAAAATATGCATGGCAATTTCTGGGTCATTTTTCCTGAAAAAGTTTTGACTTTAAGACTTTGGGGACATCTATTCTGAAGTTCTTCCGCATTACTCTCCCATGGGTTTATCATGGCTCACTCCAACTCTCAACTCTTCAGCTGCAAATTCTCCTCTCTTCAAGACAGATGTGCATGGATATGCCTAATTCAAATAACCCCGAGTTTTCTCTAATAGGTTTTCAATAATGAAACAATTTTCAAACACATTATTATTGGTAACCAGTGACAAGGAACCTGCATTACAGAAATTATATTGTCTGGGTCAGCTTGTGACATGGTTATTAAGGCAGCTGGATCACAAGTGGTTTACCATGAGGTTTGAGTTCCAGACCCCAGGGCCGGAGAATGCTGCGTGTTTCTGTATGCCCAAAATTCTGAAAGGAGGGAAAGACCGAGAAGGCCTTACAGTGTGTCTGTACCCCCATGGGAAGTGCTTTCTCATTTTACCTTTCTCTCTTTGTCTCTTTGTGTATACACCTTGAGTATACACACCCTCTGGAAAATTAAAAGGGAAAAAAAAAATGTCATGCAGCTTATGGCTCTTAAAACACCCCAGGCTCATTCAGGTACCATGCTAGGGGGGAGTCACAGATACTGGAGAAATTTGTCACACACATCTGCGTTCCATGAATAAATTACCTTTTCACCTTCTCATTCACAAGTCCACCTGTTTAGCACTGTTAGGAGACAAAGTAGAGATTGGTTTCGTTTTCAATACAACTTTGCCTCAACCCAAAGTTGTTGTCCTGTTTTTCCCTTAGAAAACATTAAAAGACAGCAATCTGTAACAATCTCTCTCTCTTTCTGGCCTTTCACTCAGCTCTATAGAGGGGGCTTGGTATTGGTGGAGATTTCTCTCTCTCTCTCTCTGTAGATCTCTAGATATTTTTATGTAATTGTAAATGTTGTCATATTTCTATACTTTTATTCACAATGCCATATATACTTATGCTGAGATAAAACCAGTATTCTCTGAGAAGGCTCATATTTGCTTTTGAACTTATCCTGGTTATTGTCAAACACTGAAGCAAAGGTTTGAATTTGTGATGATGTATCCCCTACCTCTCAGTATGGGATATTTTCTAATTAAAATTAAATGAATGAAATTGCTAACCTTGGGAATAAAGGGAAACTGCTTATATATCTAAGCTCTTGATAAATTTTAACTTTATGAGATTTATAATTAGTGTCAGTAAGATCAGTGCTATTTGAAGTTCATTGAATTTTCTACTAGGCAATACTCATTATTTTTGGTTTGAGCATTTACTCATTGTAAGCCTTTGCTGGTCTGTTAGAATTACATTCAGTGTGACATTTTGGAAAGTACTTTACCATTAGAGAAAGAGTTTAATATCCCCAAAATGATTTTGTGTATCACTTCTAATATTTATTATTTACATAGATTGGGCAAATTTAATATTGTATTTTATTGATTTCAAATTTATATCAAATGCAAGAGACTGCTAATACCTATAATAGCTGGTTGTGAATAGTTATTCAACAAACGTGTATTTAATTTTTCCACTTCTACTTACTCTTTAACTTTCCTTTTATAGCAAGTTGGGAAGCAGTAGCTCCTGGGAACTATGCATGGACAAGTCAGACGTTGTTTTTTTTTTTTTCCTTTTTAAAGGGGATACGGTAAAATACATACAGTGTACAGTTTATCAAGATAACCGTTTGTGCAATTCAGTGGTGTCCTGGACATTCACATTGTTGTCCAACCAGGCTTCAGAACTCTTCTCATCCTCAAAACAGGGGCTCTCTACCCTTAAAATAGCAGTGGGTCATTCACCCTTTCCTCCAAGACTTTTTATTTATATTGATATGTTTTAGTGAGCACAGAAAACTTATTAAAAAATTTAAGGTTTATTCCAAACTGTTGCGTGCATTAATATTATGATCCTATTGACTGTATAAGTATCAGAATAATTTCTATTTTAAGAAATAGGACTCAGGACCAGCAGTTAGCGTAATGGCTATGTCCCTGAACTCCTATGTAGCCGACTGCAGTTCGAGTCCTGGACCTTAAACTCGGTTTAAACTCACGCCGAGCATGTGTGCATACATGCCCAAGACCCTGAGAGGAGAATGGAGAAGGGATTACGGTGTGGCCATCCCCCCTGGGGGGTGATTTCTCGCTTTCTGTCTCTATTTCTCTCTGTCTTTCTGATGAGTGCACACGCCCTATAGCAAAAAAATCTCTCCAAAAAAAGAAAGAAATAGCACTCATTTTAAAGTTCATTAATTAAATAAATAATTTTTAATGGTGTTAAATATTATCCATTAAATATAGGGAAACTAATTAATAGAAGATGGAAATTATTTATCCTACTGGTTTACTAGACCATTGGCTGTAGGAACCATAGTGTGTCTATAAGTAGATAGACTGGACGTTAGGCTCTCTCTTACAGACAGTGTTGTATTTGATAACTGGAACTTGGAAAGACTTTATTATACTGGTTGCCAGCATTGTCCTGACTCTAACCTTGGCTAAAAATGAAGATTTTAATGGACATTTTAAGTTATATTCAAAGAAGTTGAATACTAATTTTGAAAGTTGAAGTACACTTAGATTTATGTTCCTATTTATTTTTGAATTTTTAATTGCCTTCTATTTTTCAATATATATTATAAGCTGAGAAAATAAGTAAATAAGTGACTTTAGAAATATGGAAAATAATTATTTTTAAATATCACTTACATGCATTTTAACTCAGAAATATTTCTGTTTTCAACAAGAAATTACATGCTTTGCTATCTAATAGTCTATAATTTACTTGTAAGAATTAAACAACCTAATAAATGTAAAGCACTTAAAACATTCAAAAAGTGCTAAAAAATTGTTAGTTACTATAATTATTATGTTGTTATTAATCTTGTTTTTATTTGGGAACTAAATTTTCAACAAGAAATTACATGCTTTGCTATCTAATAGTCTATAATTTACTTGTAAGAATTAAACAACCTAATAAATGTAAAGCACTTAAAACATTCAAAAAGTGCTAAAAAATTGTTAGTTACTATAATTATTATGTTGTTATTAATCTTGTTTTTATTTGGGAACTAATTGAATGAACAGCAAGCCTTATTTTTTTTTTTCAAATTTATATTTGGAAAATCTCAGAGGTACTCTTCACCCCAGTTTCCTGCTTTATAAAATATTTGCTCAAAATCTATCTTACACAGTACTGCAAGGACAACTTACGTTGTTCAATTCTGCACCCACCGGTACCTTCACATCCAAAATGTTTTCTCAACATAATCCTCAATTTGAGAGACTTCTTTTGAAAAGCAGCAGCCAATGTTTTCACATTTAAAAGATCTTTTTTTCTAGTTTTTTTGTTACTCCTAAAATAAACTACTATGTATATAGTTAAACAATTAAATTTAATTTCTGCTTTCTGTGTGTGGTATTGTCTCTATTCATTAGTTGATTAGGATTACACTTTTTATTATTTTTTATTTGTTTATTTAGAAAAGAAAGGATGACATATTGTGTTCCTTCTTATTTCAGCAAGAGTGAGTTAGAATTTGAGAGGAGAGATGCAGAGGGCATTTTAAATACTCTCATTATTTTTCATTGAGCTTTCATTTCTTTCAGGCATATTTAAAAATTCATTTTCCCGTAGATACAAACCTCTTCTCACACAATATTATGTTATTTAATTCCTATTGAATCTCACATCCAATTTCATTGAATTTCAGCCTTTTGTAGTTTCTGCAACTTCTTGCCTACATCATCATGATGTATCTGTACATCAAAGAAATTCTTCAGAGTAACAGTTATCATTAGCCAAACTCTTATGGTTCTCAAGACTAGTAGCTTTTCTAATTATCTAATACATTTGGTAATTTTTTTTTAGGGGGGGTAAGGTATTTTTGCTATAGGGCATGTGCACTTGCCAGGAAGACAGAGAGAGACAGAGACACAGGAAGGGATAAATCACCCCCCAGGGTAGATGGCCATGCCGCAATCCCTTCTTTTCCATTCTCCTCTTAGGATCTTCAGCACTCATGCACATGCACCTGGTGTGAGTTTAAGCCACCAGGTCTGGGACTCGAACTGCTTTCGACTACATGGAAATCCAGTGACATAGCCATTATGCCAACTGCTGGTTCCACACTTGATAATGTTTATGGAGCCGGAGAAGCAATGTTAAATGACGATATTTCTATTCTAAGGAAGTGTCCAGGCTTCTAGAACTCAAAAGCCAGGAGGACATCAGTCCCCAGGTAGATTCTCTGATGTAGCTCACACTGAATCTTTTTCTAAATCGCAGTTCATTACCTTTGGTGTGGATCAGAATCACCTGAGAGCTTGGAGAATCACAGACAGTTGGGCTCTACCACCAGAGTTTCCAATTCAACTGGTGTGGATTAAGGGGCCAGCAGGTGGCATGGTGGTTAAGGGCACTGGACTCCCACATGGACAACTGCGGTTTGAGTCCCAGACCTGGTGGCTTGCTTTCTCACTTTTCCTCTCCCTCTCTTTCTCTGCCCCTCTCTGTTCAACTCTAAATAAATAAATAAATAGTTGAATTAATTAATTAATTAATTCTTTAAAAAACAAGAAATTTCATATTCTAACAAGCTCCCCAGTGTAGCTGATGTAGCTGGTCCTGTGTCCTCACTTTGAGAAATGCATTCACAAAGGAAGAGAAGGAAATGGACTTGGCTATAAAAGGCTTTGTGATGAGACAAATACAATATGGAAAAGAAAAAGAAATCTTTTAATACATTACCTGCCAGATTATTTGCAGGCATAAAAGATACACACTTAAAGCCAGGCAAAGAGTGATGAAAATCCTGCACTGATGTACTCATAAATGATTAACTTACAGAAACTCGCTTCTCTTATCACTTTAATTTGTTGAATACCAGCTTCCTACTGAGAGGTTGTGAATAATCAACAATAACTTGTGAGGACCTGATACATTCAATAAAGCCTATTACCCTCCTCATTCAGAAAAACCTGAGTGTGGAAAATGGTGACAACATTGGCTTTGGAGTAAGACTAGTTGGAGTTTAAATTTCTGCTCCATGACAGATAAGCAAATTGATATTTGATAAGTAATTTAATTTCTAAGTCTTAGGTTCCTCATCTGTAAAATGGTTTATATGAGCATTAAATATGACAGGTTTGGAAAAGAAGTCAGATGTCTGGCTTATAGTAGACAACCCATCAGTACTGTGCTCTTAGTGATAGAAAATGAATTTGTCAAAATGTGTATATATTCATTGGACAGACTAGAAACAGAATCCTCTCTGGACTTACAGCTATGATACTTGTCAAACAGTCCGAGAGATCTTTCTGAATCTGGAGTTGATGTTTAGAGGAAATACTCTTATTCATTTAAAGCCACATTCTCTCACAAATTCTCAGATGAGTGGAATTGGCTGAAATTGAAGTATGTCTTGAAATAAGAAAAATAGATAAAATTTGGGACCAACAGTTGGCATAATGGCTATGTCACTGGACTCCTATGTAGTCAGCTGCGATTTGAGTCCTGGACTTGGTGTTTAAACTCATTCTGGGCACATGTACATGCATGCCAAAGATCCTGAGAGAAGAATGGAGGAGAAGGGATTGCAGCATGGTCATCCCTCCTGGGGGGGTGATATCTCGCTTTCTGTCTCTCTGTCTTTCTCTGTCTTTCCGGACAGTGCACGTGCCCTGTAGCAAAAATATCTCTTAAAGAAAAAAAAGAAAGAAAGAAAGAAAAATAGATAAAATTCAACCCACTTCAGAAATTAGTGTTAATTTTATTAGTTGTTCAAAAATTTTGAATAATTAGGCTGTTAGGAAAAGAATGAAGGATTCTTTTTTTTTTTGGAGAGATTTTCGCTATAGGGCGCATGCGCTCTCCAGACAGACAGAGAGAGACAGAGAGACAGAAAGTGAGAAATCACCCCCCCCATGGGGGATGGTCACGCCGCAATCCCTTCTCCTCCATTCTCCTCTCGGGATCTTGGGCATGCACGTACACGCGCCTGACATGAGTTTTAAGCCACTGGGTCCAGGACGTGAACCACGGTCGACTACATGGGAGTCAAGCAACATAGCCATTACACTAACTGCTGGTTCCCAAGAATTCTTGATCTCTTTAAGCAAGGAAAGAATTTTTCTTTACAAGATTTTTGTTAATCGTAATACAATACACATAACATAAACTTTACCACTTTAACCATTTCTAAGTGTATAATCAGTGGCATTAATTACAAATATAGTGTTCAACTATTACTATTTCCAAATTTTATGTGACTGAAAAGAATCCAAAGCATTTAGAGATTAATATTGGAGAATTTTTAAAAATGTTATGTGTTTTAAAATTTCTTTGAAACAAGCTCGACCCCCCTTCACAACAAACTATAAAGGAAACACTTGATAACTCTAATGACATTAAGATTGAAAGTATTGGACAAGCCAGGGGCATGGTGATTAAGGTGCTAAATCCCTTACTATAGCATTTCAGTCCTGGACCCAGCAGCTTGAAAAGCATACCAGGCACCTGTGTGTGCTCAAAATCCCAAGAAGGAGAGAGAAGTGAAGAAGAGATTGTAGTGTGACTATGCCCCTGAGACAGTGTTTTCTCATTTTCTCTCTTTCTTTCTCTCTCTCTCCTCCCAACAAGTCTACAGACCTTCTGGCAAAGAAAAAAAAATAATTAAGAGCATCTGTGCACACAGAAAAATAAAGAGTAAAATTATAAGTTACAATCTCAAATAGGTATAGCGATTTATAGATGTTATAGTTTCTAGGCTGTATGAAATATTTGTCCAAACATATGAGTAAAAGGGAAACACGACACCAAAGGGTAGCAAAAGTCATGAGCAGGAAGTATAGAAGAGAAAATATAAATACTGAATAACTTAGGTAAAAATGTACATCTTGATAAGTAATAAAATAGTGGGTCAGCCCATGGCATGGTGGTTAAGGTGGGGGAATCCCACATGGCCAACAGTGCATTTTAAGGTCAGGACCTGGTAGTTTTGAGAGACACGCCAGATGTAAGTGTGTGCATGCCCAAAAATCCCCATAGGAGGGAGAGATGGAGAAGGGATTGCAGTGAGATCATTCCCCTGGGAATGTGCTTTTTCACTTTCCCCTTCTGTCTTCCTAGAGAGCACATGTGTCCTCTGGCAAAATTAGAAGAAAAACAAACTACGTAAATGTAAATGAAAACTGAAGAGAACCCTTAATTGGTAAAAGTTACAGAGTAGAACAAATCAAATGTAGAGAACAAAAGGAATTCTTGTATTTCAATCCAAAATTGATATAAATCTATGCAAAAAACTGTTTTGTTATATAATAAATTTCAACAATATCCTTAATATTCTTTTGTTGTGGGACCAGCAGTTAGCGTAATGGCTGTGTCGCTGGACTCCCACGTAGTCGATTGCGATTTGAGTCCCGGACCCAGAGGCTTAAATTCACACTGGGCACGTGTGCGTGCGTGCCCAGGATCCCGAGAGGAGAATGGAGGAGAAGGGATTGAGGCGTGGTCATCTCCCCTGAGGGGTAATTTCTCGCTTTCTATCTCTCTTTCTCTCTCTGTCTGGTGAGTGCATGCGCCCTATAGCAAATACCTCTCAAAAAAAACCAAAATTCTTTTGTTGGTGGTGGTGGTCTTTGCTATAGGGTTTATGTGCTTGCCAGAGAGACAAATAGGAAGAGAGTGGCAAAGTGAGAAATAACCTCCTTAAGAGGGATGGCCATGTTGCAATCCCTTCTCCTCTCTTCTCCTCCTGGCATTTTGGACACACACACATGAGGCATATTTTCCATGTTGCTGGGTCCAGAACTCAAATTGTGCAGTTGGCTATGTGAGATCCAGCTCCTTAAACACCAAACCACTTGGTACCTCCTATCCTTAATAGTCTTGAAGTATTCATTTACAAAGTACAAAGGGAAGCCTAGTAAAGAATTAGGGGAAAAGAAAAAGAAAAAATACATACACATATATAAATGTATATATTCTAATCAGTTGATTGACATAAGAAATTAATTTTAAATCACATTTCCAACATCTAAACAAATTGTCTTAAAATTTTGGGGCTAGAATAATACAGTCAGATCTAGGCTTCCTCGCTTACCTTCCAGCTCCTGCTCATCATGACAGGTTATCTGCAATACCTCCCTTCTTGTGGAAACTAGAATAATCAGTTCATTTCCTTTGAATAGCAGTTCATCATTTCCATTGATTTTCTTTCTGCAGGTAAAATATTCTTTGATTTCTTATGTCACTTTACTTTTCTCTTCAGGCTATCCATCTCTTCTCGGGCCTCATAACCTCCGAGGGCTCCTGTTCTCCCATTGCTTGTCTGACTGAGGGTAGATTTCTGTCTAAAACTGCTGAGGCATTTTTTTTTTCTTCATCACCCCAACTATGTATGTGTATTCTACCCCATCAATATCTGCCATAATTTGATGTACTTGAAACCTCTCTTTCTTGTTCCTGTCTGTCATGGCAAGCAACATACACAAAGGATCTATGCAATAAGCAATTTTCTTGCTGGACGGCTGTGGGCAGTGCCTGGGACTGTTATAGTAAGTACTTATGCTGTTAGTGCCAGGAAGATTTAAGAGAGCATTATTCTGAGAACACCAAGCCCTGTGCTGAACTTCTATCTCAGAGGGAATTATTGGACAGTGCCCGGAAATGTTGCAGACAAAAAGCCCACCCTATCTCCCACCCACCAGGTTAAACACTGCTAGAAGTTGCTGATAATCCACATAAACACGATGTTTTCCACTTGATTATGTGCCAGAAACAGTGGTGTGCTAATTATCTGAATTTTATCAAGGGAGAAGCTTTGATTTCTGAAAGATAAGTGAAAGACTGCATTGAGTTAAAGAAAAAGGAAATTAAAGAGAGAAGAAGAAATTAGAATAAGAAAAATTGTGAAAAGAATCTTCTTAGATCTTACCTGTCTTACCTATAGTTCTAAAAGTTATCTGGAAATGAAAACAGAGCTGGAACAACATTTTAATTTCTTCTTCTTCAGAATAATCCACTTCTATATGTCTCAGTTTTCTCATATGCATCATCAAGGCTAAGAAATTATAAGAAAATTTGGGAATGGGCTTTTAAATCAACTAAAGTCAAGAAGCTCGGGACTATTACTGACCCAAAATTTGTTATTTCCTTTTTTTTTTGTAAAATACTTTGATTCTTAATTTTTATTAAAAATTGGAAGTGCATAATATGTGAAGAACATATAAATCTTAAATTATACTAAAATGATATTATATATAT
>NW_006159555.1:1927651-1963346 GCF_000334495.1 Tupaia belangeri chinensis
ATGATCATTTACTCTGCTGCATTTGGGTTCAAAATATATTTAAATGTATATAACCAATCATTTAAGATGCTGATGCTACCTAAATATTTAAATGAATATGTATACATACACTTGTCATGTACTGTATAATACTAGTTATGCAGTATAACACGAGTATATAAATAATCTCTTCTTTTCCTATGTAATTCTAATATGTTGTTGGTATGAAAATGCTAAAGTAAAAGCTTAGACATATATTGTGGAACTATTGTGTACATGCTTTATATCAATATATTTTTGTAAATGTCCCTTCTAGACCTTTGATAGCAGTTTTAACTCATCCTTAACAATAGATCTTATTAATCTTTTAACCTAGGCAATGTGCTAAGTACAAGTGATAACTATTTTACATTTTCGTGAATTAATTGAAGTTATGTCCAAGTTTGGCATCTGTCTCTGGTTAGGTTCTTCAGGAAACACTGAAATGCAGACTGAATACTGGAAATTAATTGAGGGCTCCCTGAAAGAACTGAGAGAGTTTGTCTAGGTCCGGTAGAGGGGGTAGAACTGTGATACAATTGTGACATGCAGTTATGATTCTCCAGGACGCTTAGGAGCTAGGATGGTCATTCTGAACCTTCTCATTAAGGTATGTGGGCAGTTGTTCAAAATGTCTGTATATTCACCTTTACTCAGTGCATATTTGGCTAAGGGAATGGCCACAGGTACTTTTGGGAAAACAATGGGGAGTTGTAACCACATACATCTGCTGACATGTGGCAGAGTTGCTCCTCCTGTGGACTGTCCTCTCCTTTAGTCAATGGGTTCTAGCTCAGGTTCATGAACTAGAGAAGAATTGTGTTTGTGAGAGATGAGACTAGGGGCCAAACTTGGGATCTGACAAGATGGCTGGGCTGCCCCGCAGGATCATCAAGGAATCCAGCGTTTGCTGGCAGAACTGGTTTCTGGCATTAAAGCAGATGAGAGAAACACCCATTATTTTCATGTGGTCATTGCTGGCCCCCAGGATTCCCCTTTTGAGGGAGGGACTTTTAAACTTCAACTATTCCTTCCAGAAGAATACCCAATGGCAGCCCCTAAAGTATGTTTCATGACCAAAATTTATCATCCTATTGTAGACAAGTTGGGAAGAATATGTTTAGATATTTTGAAAGATAAGTGGTCCCCAGCACTACAGATCCACACAGTTCTGCTATCAATCCAGGCTTGGTTAAGTGCTCCCTATCCAGATGATCCATTAGCAAATGATGCAGCGGAGCCGTGGAAGACTAACATAGCCCAAGCCATAGAAACAGCTAGAGCATGGACTAGAATATATGCCATGAATAATATTTAAATCGATCTGATCATCAAGTATCCATCACTTCTCCTTTTCTGCCAAGACTTCTTTCTTTTTTGTTTGCATTTAATGGACACAGTCTTAGAAACATTACAGAATAAAAGCCCAGGCATCTTCAGTCCTTTGGTGATTAAATGCACATTATATACAGTCTAGCCAAGTCTAACTTTATTTAGATGCTGTAGATGGACAAGCTGGATTGTTTGAACCAAAACGGGAACATTAAACAAACATCACAGCCCTCACTCATAACATTGTGACTTTGCCGTCAAGTGTAGAGCCCTTCGAAAGAAGCTTGTGACCATTTTGTATGGCTTATCTGGCAATTTCTGTAAATCTTATGTTTTAGTAAAATATTTTTGTTATTCTAAAAAAAATAAAAAGGAAGAAAAATGAGCAGAACCCTAGTGGCTGCCCACCAGTCTTGCTCCTCAAGAATTATGTGGTGTGAACTTCCCTGCATATCACTTAAAACCTACCGTATAAATATTGGGTGTCGAGAAAGTCATGACATTTTTGTATAGGAAAATATGTCATGACTTTCCCGATGACCCAATATATATATAATATATGTCATATATATAAGTTTATTTATTTTATAATTATATTTGTGTTTATATATTATATATGTTTATATTATATGTGTGTTTATATATCATATATGTTTACATTTAAAGTATAAATATGTTTTATTTAAAATATAAAAGAAAAATTTTATATATGTGTGCGTGTATGTGTGTGTATATATATATATTATATATGTATATATATGTAAATATATATATACATAAAATGAAAATAAAATGTATATGGGCTTACCTTGCTTCTAAAAGTTAAGCAACACCTCCTATCTCTTGTATTTTTTGGACTCTGTCATCCCCATATCTATCACTGAGCCAAATATTTGAATATTGCAGTTCTAAACAAAGGTAGGATAGTATTTCTCATTGTAAAACCATGTAATCTTTACATCATACTGATAGTACCCCAAAATATCCTTTCTTAAGAGGGCGAGAAATTATTACATCTATCAAAACTACCTTTTGAAACAATTAAATATTTTAAAATTGTAAATATAGCAAACACAAGTTTCTTTCTAGCCACAATTATAGAATATAATCCTAAAAACACTGTGAATCAAGACATCTAAAATATGAATGAAATCAAGGATTATGGCAGGCTTCCCAAATTCCAGGGTAAAGGATAGTTTGTCTGAAAGACCATTTCTGGAATCTGAAAAATGGCTATTTACACTGCCTCTCGAAACACACTGAAATATGAACACACTCAGTGAATGAATGTGTCTTGGGTGAAGTACATTCATATTTTGCAACTCAAAGGTCTAATGAAGGAATCACTATATCTCTTCCTTTGCCATAATTATCACTGACTTTCTACTGTAGAGTAGGACTTAATTTGTCAATTATGTTATTACTATTGACTTTTGGTTATCTTTAGTTAGTAATTATCTGACCTTTGACTCTAAGGTCAAAGGATTCATCTACCACGATTGATGACATCCATCGAAGCAAAGTTAAATTTCCAAAACCAAATTTTTTAAATCATTTTCTATTTAATATAACTTATTATTATCATTATTCTTCATTTTAACAAGAGAGAAAGAGAGAAGGTCATCAAGTTTGGGACTTGATCTGTGGTCATCCATGTGGGAGCCCAATGCCTTAACCACCATGCCAACTGCTAGTTGCTTGTCCCCAAAACCAAAATCCTTAATTTCATCATAAGTGTTCAAAAAGGCGAAGAACTTGGGAACCAGCAGTTAGTGTAATGGCTATATCGCTGGATTCCCACGTAGTCGACCACGGTTCGCATCCTGGACCCAGTGGCTTAGAACTCACGCCGGGCACGTGTGCATGCGTGCCCAAGATCCCAAGAGGAGAATGGAGGAGAAGGGATTGCGGTGTGACCATCCCCTCTGGTGGGTGATTTCTCGCTTTCTGTCTCTATGTCTCTCTCTGTCTGTCTGGCGAGTGCACGCGCCCTATAGCGAAAACCTCTCCAAAAAAAAAAAAAAAAAAAGGCAAAGAACTTTATAATGTATTTTTTATATTTAACAATATTTTTATTTTAATAAAACAATATGTTTTTGTTTTTTAATATTTTAAATACTTCTTATCCATCTAAAATTTCAGAAAACTACATATTGGACACATACACACATATAGACATACTTACAAGGAGTCTTAAAAATTAATGGATAATAAGTATTATAAAAAATTTATTGGCTTCCTTTTTTTTTTTTTTTGAGTGTTTTTAGCTATAGGATGTATGTGCTCAACAAAGGGAGACAGAGAGAGTGGGAAAATGAGAAATCAGCCCCCAGGGAGGTGGCCACACTGCAGTCTTTTTCCTTTTTCCTCCTCTCAGGATTTTGGGCATGTACACACACCCTGAGTGATTTTTAAGCTGCCAAGTCTGGGCCTCAAACCGTACAGTTGGCCAGAGCGATCCAAGGCCTTCGCCACCACTCCACTACTTCATCTGCTGGCCCCTGATTTCAGTTTTTTATTTCATCAAAATAAACCTGTGCAAGTTGTTATATAGCATGTCTGGATAGGATCTACTTTAAAGTACTAAGAATGATCAGACATCAGTTTGAAAAGAGACCTTATCAGAGCAACATGAATTTTACTAAAATTAAGTAAGAATAAACATCAAATTTATAGTGAAGCTTGAGTGAAAGAATAATAAAATTATTGGCGCTTTACAAAAAGTTTATGAGGACAAGTTCCTAAAGAAATCAGTAGTTTACAAATGGATGACTAATTTTAAGAAGGGACCAGATAATGTTGAAGATGACATCAGTAGGCCAGCCACATCAATTTGAAGGAAAAATATCCTATCGTTCATGCCCTAATTGAAGAGGATTGATGATGAACAGCAGAAACAATAGTCAGCACCACAGACATGGAACTTTTTCAGCTTATGCTATTCTAATTAAAAAAAAATTAAATTTGAGCAAACTTTTTGTTTGGTAGGTGCAAAATGCTTGTGTCCAGATACTGTGCAGGCAAGAACAGCTTTCAATGGAAATTTTAAATAAGTAGAATCAAGATTTTTAAGCATTTATTTGAATAATTTTAACAGAAGATGACCAATGGCTATCCCTAAAGAAGAAAGAAAAAAAAAATTCAAAGCAATTAAAGTGATTCAATCTAAACAAAAGTAGAAGGGTCACAAGCAAAGGTCATGGTCACAATTTTTGGGGATGCTCAAGGCATTTTACTTGTTGACCTTTGGGAGGGCCAAAGAACAATGACATCTCCTGATTATGAGAGTGTTTTGAGAAAGTTAGATGAGCCTTTAGTAGAAAAATGCCTGGGAAAACTTCAGCAGAGACTCCTTTTCCACTACGACAATTCTCCTGCTCATTCCTCTTCCCAAACAAGCACAGTTCTATAAGAGTTTTGATGGGAAATCATTAAGCACTCACTTTACAGTCCTAGTTTGGCTCCATTTGACTACTTTTTAGTTTCTACTTTATAAAAAATTCTGAAGGGGCACCCAATCTTCTTCAGTTAGTTGTGTAAAAAATGGCAATGTTGACATGGCTAAATTTCCAGTACCCTCAGTTTTTCAGGGATGGGCTAAACAGCTGATGTTACTGAATACAGTGTTGTCTGACTTCAGTGGAGCTTATATTGTTAAATAAGATTAATAGTTTTTATTTTTGTCTTTTAATTCCATTTTCTACAACATTTTTAAATTCCCCACTGAGATATAACATTTTAACATTTTGCCACATTTTCCTTAGCACGTTGTTTTTGATGTCTTTCCATTTTATTATAGGAAATATTACATTAATAGCATGCAATTTGTATAGTTAAAATTTTTGACATTTTCTAACATAGCTTGGTTTGTAACTATAGAGAATAATTTGGCCATCTTAATCTACTGAGACATCTAGATAAATCTTTACATAGTCTAGAATTGGTTCAGTCTATACAATTCTAATTGAAAAAATAAAGTGGAACAAACATTTTTCTCGACGAGTACCTATAGTCTAGAAAGTATTTTATTAAAAATTTGATGTGTTTGTTATTTCTATAGTTATAGCTTGAATTGACACTTTTCTCAAGTTAAAATTTTTATTGTAACCTTTTAGAAAATGAAATGTATTTTTGGAACATTTATAGCAAATCTTTGCCATAGTTTTTTGAAAATAAGTGATTCGTTCTGTATTATGTTCTAAATCTTGAGAATATTAATGATTTACTTCAACGTTATTAAGAATCTGGCAGTAACATAAAAATAAAGGAAAAACTAAATTAATCATTCGGTTAAGACAGTTATAGCTCAAGTACAGGGATATAACCTTCTTCTTCAGTGTGCATATTAGCCAGCCTTAGAGAAGCCATTTGATAACATTGAATACTAATGTTAGAGGTTTAAACCATTTGACAACTTCAAAGTAAAAGCATAAAATTTAGTATTAGCTATTAAAAGTTAAAAAGACAGAAATATAAATTATTATTAAATTGTTAATATACATGGAATTCTGATTTCAGGGGGAAAAAGTAGTAAGAGTTATGTTTTAATAAATAAAAAGGTTTTCTGAGTTTCTTGTAAACTTACTATTACCTGAGCAAACACATAATTCATATTAATGGCTAGGTTCACTTTTCCCCTTTTGGTGTTGCAAAGCCACAATAAAGTCAAATTTTGAAGTATCTATAAATAGGATTTAAGGCTTAAACTATTTTTCAAACTCTATCAATAATTCTGCTTTCTATGTATGTTAACTAAAAAAAAGTGGTGGTGTATTTTATTATAATTAAAAATATCAACAGCACAGCATTTACAAGGCAACATGAAAAATATTAATATAACATGAAGGAATTTTTAAAAATCTAGGTAGGTAAATATATAGGTAGATTGGGCCAGGTGGGGAGGGGAGTTACCCAAACCAAAAAATAGAGAGAAAATATTAAAAATATCTAAGTAATATTAGGATAACTAGATAGCAATAGGAAAAATATATTTTAAAATGTAAGTAGACATCTGAATAACTTGTGCATATAATAGTTTATAATTATATCATTTATACATTTTCTAATGAGAAAAATGTAAAAGAACAGTTATCAGATCTGTGAAGGCATGGTAAAATTCTCATCTTTTTCATTCAAAAAAAGGAATGTGGGGCTCAGAGGTAGTGGTGCAGGTAATAGGGTACTGCTGTGCAATACTGAAGCTTACTTGTTTATGAAATAAGTGCAATATATACCCCAGAACTTCTAAGGAAAATCTGGTTCAAATTTATTATTCTGGAATGACTTTCAGTTCCATACTTGAATTTGGCAGCAGCCAGGCCCTATCTGTGGTCCACCTTGCTTATCCACTATAACCTGATTCAGTCATGTTTGTATAGCTCTCAGACTTGAATTTGACAACAGCCAACCCCTACCTATGGTCCACCATGCTTTTCCACTGTAACCTGGTTTAGTCACATTTGTGTATCTCTGAGACCTAGAGATGCCCGATCCAGCTGTGCCATTGTACCTGGAAAGGGAGACCTGGAGCAGTGTTCACCCCTAAATGGAGGTTCTGACCCACTATTGTTAAGCACATCTCAGGTTTAGAAGAACCCAAAAGTTGGAGGATATAGGCTCTGACTGAGCAAATTCCTTTGAAGCTTATAATTTTTCATCCTGAGGTGCAGCTGGGGAGGCGAGGAGGTTGGAAGTTGACTTAGTTCCATGGAAGCTCTAGGCATAGGCTAGGCTCCCTCCTGCCTAGATCTAGGACATTCTGATGCTAGGCACTTTTTTTTTTTTTAAATGGTAACATTTTTTATTAAATACATTTTTACTTAGAAATGTTTTAGATTTACAGGAAAGTTTCTAACAGTACAAAGTGTGTCCGTATACTCTTCACTCAGCCTGCCCTGATGTCAACATCTTGCACAATGATAGCACATTCATCCAAACCAAGACACTGATGTTGGTGCATTCTTTTTATTTTGGTGCTAGGAATTTAAAAACTGATGCAGAGTTAAAATATTTCCAAATGTCAAAGGAACTTAAATGTTAGTGTGGTTATTCCGGAGTGTTTACATGATTCCTGTGTAATGTTTTTCTGAACTATTATAATAGGTAACTATGGGAAATGAAATAGTGAAAATGAAAACATCCTTATGAAAAGAGATGATAGTTACATACATTTAAAAAAATTGTTATTAAAAATTACTATTAGGCTACTTTTTGGCATCATTAATTGTTATCTTTAAATTTATTTCCTGAATTAGAATTTCAGAAAAAAAATATGGTTAAGAGAGTCCTGGCTATAACATATTCAAATTCTTCAATGGAGCTTAGAACATAAATTTTTTTATATCAATGTAGGTCCTTTATTATTATTATATTTTTTTTGTTCCATGAGACAAAGAGAGAGAATGAGAGATAAGCCGCCTCAACATCTCTTTTTTATTTTTTTTTAGAGAGGATTTTTTGCTATAGGGCGCGTGTGCTCGCCAGACAGACAGAGACATAGAGACAGAAAGCAAGAAATCACCCCCCAGGGGGGATGGTCACGCCGGAATCCCTTCTCCATTCTCCTCTCAGGATCTTGGGCATGCACGCACACACGCCTGGCATGAGTTTTAAGCCACCGGGTCTGGGACGCGAACCGCAGTCGACCACGTGGGAGTCCAGCGACATAGTCATTACGCTAACTGCTGGTTCCCAACATCTCATGCCATGATTCTCAACCCCCATGTCTCACGCCATAATTCTCACTCCCTAAACTCCACCCAGCTTTTCAGCCTGCCAGGACCACAGGCAAGAGCATAGCTGCTGTATACAAGTCTCCCTGGGAACCGAACTCTTGTCTTTCATATGACTTCCAGCACCGAAGAGTGTTGCACTACTACTGACTCACTGAGGCTGACCCAATCAATGTAAGTCTTGAATGAAGGCAGATTCTGAAATAGAATGAAATTGGAAATAACCTATTTCTGCATCAAAAATATAGGTTTAGATGGAAAAAATCTTTTCTGCAGCGTTTTCCAGAGAAATCTTATATTCAAAGAACACTGTCCTTCTCCTGCTTTGTCGGTTAGCCTTCTTCCATTCTTTTATCATTTTTGTTTTGACCACTTCACACTCATCTCATCTAGTTTGGTCTTCCATATACAGTTAATTCTTTTGTTTCATGATTCTGGTGATTCACATTAAGATGTTCTTTCAGAATGGTACATTTGCTTGAATATACACTTACTCTTATATTTAAGATTTTGAGGTAATAAGTTTTAGGGAAACCCAACTGAGATATCCAGCCCACTCTGTGTGATATTTGCATTTTATTCTAGGCATATCTATAATAATCTCTTCAGAAAGTGGAATCTATACTCCCACATGAGCAGAGAGTGCTAAATTTTTAATAACTTCCTTAGGGTTTTGATTTTACTATGATGCTTTCAAAGATTATGGTATAATTTAGAAATAAAATGTCTTACAGTTTTTACCAGTAAGTGTAAAACTATCATCATATTCTTTTGTCAGTCTTCTGTACTTTGATTTCCATGTTTTAACACAAGTATGCTTTTAATACTACATACAAGGCAAGATATTGAAACCTGGTTTTCCTTATTTATATAATAAAGACAATAGTAGTACTTACATTTGTGGCAAGGATTAAACACTATTTCTGTCTCAGTCACATAGCTTAGCCACAAATTCCTAACTTAGGTCAAATATTCAATATGTTTTAGTTACTGCTGATACTGGAGAGTGACTGTAAGTAGAGAAAAGGGCTTAACTTGTCTTTCAGATTGGCTGTTTGGAGGTTGACATCAAGTAGTATGTGAGATTTCTTATAAAGAAATTAATTTGGTCACTACATTGAATTATGCCAATAAAATAATTGGTTGAAGTTGAAGTCTAACAAATAGTATCATAGCTAGATTATTCAATTATTAGCTCTTAATGAATAGTCATTTTATAACAATTTATTTCAGCCCTACTACCTGGATAAAAGGCAATTTTATAAGATAAAAGCATATCATGAAATAGTAAAGCATATAACTTTAAAATATTATACTAGCTTACATATTGCTCAAATTGTAACAACAAAAAGTATCCACTATTTTCAGTATGACTTCTTTGTCTTTTACACCAAATTTATTTTTTCATTATCTTATTTTTTGTTGGTTGCTTTCAGTTTAGCAAGTTAATGAGCCACGTTTCTCAGGCTGTGAGTTTCTTAGTTCCTTTGAGGTCTTGGTTATTTCTTAGGTAACATTTTATTTTACTTATGTGAACGTTTTTTTTAAAAATCTACTCGTGATATCTGTAAAAAAGATTTTATAGAGGTCATGAGATTTCATAAAAATTAGCATATTTTCGTTTATTTTAAAAGTTATCAATACATAAAAGTGGAAAAAATAGAATTATTTTTTGAGAGAGAGAAAGGAGAGATAGTAAGGGATAGCATCTAAAGCTTTTAAGAAATACTTTTAAAAATCTATTGAGTGCATCATTGTCAATGTCTATAGTCATACTGCTCTGAACACGCTTGATCCCTTTCCCATTTCTTTTAAAAGCTCTGTAAAAATTAATTGACCAGTGATGAGCTGACCATAGAAAAAAGTAACACAAATAATAACTGCCCTATGACCTTATCCCTCTATGAATTACATAGTGATGTTCTGCAAATATTGAGCATAAGATTTGTAGATTTCTTGGCTTAGTTCAATTTTCAACCCACTTACTTCCTTGAACTGGTGAAAAGAAAAAGTTCATGTTCAGCCAAATGAAGAGGAAAAATAAATCCATCTGTGTGTAGAAGTTATACTTATTTTTCTTTCTTGATATACAGAATCTTCAGCTGGGAAAATGTATTTTACTTTCACAGGGTCATAAGTGGTGCACAGTCACTCCTTACTTAATGACCATCCTGTTTAATAACGGTTGAACCAAATGAGGGCATCCCCTTTTTCAGTCTGTGTGAGTCTCAAGAATCCCCTTTCTCAGTCATTGACTCATTCTTGCAGTTAATGTGTGAGTCTCAGGAATCCCCTTTCTCAGTCACTGACTCATTCTTGCAGTTAGTATTCACTGCACCAAGTGTATACAATTACAAAGAGTACATATTTATTTTATAAATTTGTACTTCATTGTGCACCCGTAATAGTATTCAGAATAAGTAGAAAAAATTACACTGGGTTCATATTATAGTGTTGTGGCATATCTTGCTGCTTTGTAGCACTTATCTAATGTATATTTTTGTATGCATAGAATGAATGAATATAATATAGGGTGGGAAGAGGGTGGGTGAAGGAATAGAGTCTGAGGAAAGACATTTAGAAAAATAGAGAGGCATAGCATTAATGGGACAAAGAAATGGGGTATTATCTGTTGAAGGTACCTTTAGAGTATCATCAGCTGGACTGGGGAGAAATGCACACATGTTGGAATATCCATTTTACGAGCTAAATAATGTGATTGAGTGTATAAAGGAACTTGAAATAAATTTTTTTAAATGGAAAAAAAGAACAGACATTAGATCATCTTTTTATTTTTTTACGGTATTTAGAAATGAATTGGGGAAACTTAGTTGAAAATATTTATGCAAATGTTGCTCTTACATATAGCTGGATTCAATTTACAGATGATTTATGGACTGTGTATATTATATGTCATGAGAAAATGAACCACTAAATCTTTTGATGTTATTCCACCATATGAAAGATCTAATGTGAATCTTTAAAACAATTTAAATAATGTCCACAAGTTTTTCTTATTTAAGTTTTTTCTTACTGTATGATCCCAAAGACTCTATGTACAAAGTATGAGAATGTGCACTACACAATTTGGTAAATTAAAAGTTATATGTGAGAAGACAGTCATATTATTTATAACCTAATGATTACTTAAAATAAATTCATATATCTATTGCAAGTTAGATCACTATGTTCATTAGTGGGTGTATAAATTGCCATTTTGAAAATATCAATAGTAATTTTAGTTTTATATATGTTTTAAATAGGGTATTACAATATAGAGCAGACAGAAAATAGATAGCAACTGTAACTCATTAAACTGAGTGACTTTATTCACAAAAAACACGATTGTATAGTTTACCAAAGCATTCTGACTAATGGTATGATAACCTACCACGAACCACTGATCAGAAAAGTATAGTAGCCTCCCTTCCTGCCCACCCCCCAGTTTGTTAGTGTTATTTTCCTTGGTTTCAGTTGCCTGTGGTTAACTTCTGTCTGAGAATAGGTGCTTATGGAACAGAAGGATATTTTGAGAGAAAGACCACATTGCTTTTATTATAGTATTTAGGTATAACTGTTCTATTTTATTATTAATTACTTGTTGTGCCTAATTTGCAAATTAAACTTTATCATAAGTATGTATATATAGGGAGGAAAACCTAGTAAATATAGTTTGTTACTATTTCTGGTTTCAAGTATCCATGAAGTGATGAGGGATTGGGGTGAGTGGGGGTGGGTCTTGGGACATACTCCCTGTGGATAATGGTGGTTTACTCTATCAGAATTCTGAAATCAATACCAGATACCTTGGTGTCTAGAATCATGAAAACAAGATAACATTACATGATCAAATGTTGTGATATGTATGACATTGAATTTGTGTATGTGAAATGACCCAGTAGCTAAATCTTGACAGAAAGCCATCTGTGTCTACTATTTGTCATCATAAACTACATGCCTACTTCTTTGTCTTCACATAATGTATCATGATGATTCAGAAGTCAGATATTACGCAGGAAAAAGATTCCAAAGCAAAAATATACATAAATATGTATGATATATATGCTGTAATAGGTATAGTATATATTACATTCATAATAAATGGCAGGCATAATATTGTAAAAATCTTGCTTATTTAAGGACAAATGAGGAAATAATATATCCTAGAGTCAGGAAAAAGTAACATATTTTTGTCTTGATCCATCTTTTTCTTTTGGCTAAGATTTTTGTCTCTCTTCTGTAAATGAACAACAAAATGCAATTTTATGAAATAAGATTTCATAATTATAAAAGTAACTAAAAATAATCTTGCTAATCTCTTATTTAGACTTAGCTTTATAATTGATTCTCATTACTCATGGATTACTGATCAAAATTATGTTTGAAATAAATGAAATAGCCATGTGGGTATTATTAAAATTTAACTTAGAATTAATTTAAGTACTTAATTTCTACTGTATAAATGTTTGGAGTCATACATAAAGGGGCAGGTTTATATTTCTATAAAGAAAGATCACTAAAAATAGATTCTAAATGAAAATTATGTATATAATATTGTCAATGGACCTATCAATATAATTTATATTTTACAAAGTAAAATTTGTTTTCTCCAAAGAATGACATATATAATTTTCTGATGAGAGGATAACACATGGTTATTATGAACAACTTGGAAAACAAAGCAAAGCATACTAAATAAAGATTTAAAAAAATACTCATTTGTTGGGAACCAGCAGTTAGTGTAATGGCTATGTCACTGGACTCCCACGTAGTCAACCGTGGTTCACGTCCTGGACCCAGTGGCTTAAAACTCACGCCGGGCGTGTGTGCGTACGTGCCCAAGATCCCGAGAAGAGGATGGAGGAGAAGGGATTGTGGCGTGACCATCCCTCCTGGGGGGTGATTTCTCATTTTCTGTCTCTATGTCTCTCTCTGTCTGGTGAGTGCACACGCCCTATAGTGAAAATCTCAAAAAAACAAACAAACAAACAAACAAAAAACCTCATTTGTTTAGTTACCTACATAAGATATCACTTTAAATTTTAGCTAATTTTTCTTAGTTTTTTTTTTAGAAACAAATTAATGTCTTAATTGATACTATGTCTTACATGAATAAAAAATATACGACCTTGGCCAAAAATGATTTCATAGCTCAATTCAAGTATTTAATTTACTTTCATCAGAGCAATTGAAATGATGTTCATGAAGACTTAGAAAATGCAGGAACTATTTCTTTTAACTCTTGCTATTTAGCAGAACGATGTTTCAAGAACGATGATTTATTTCTTTTCAAAGGACACGCATGTTCACATAGCTTTCTATGTGTATACGTAACTTGGGAGACAGGGGTTTCTATTAATTTGAATTATCATTTGATGGTAATAATAACTAGGTTTGTACACATGAAAATTCACATGGCTGGACCATTTCCTGCATAGAAGAGCCTACATGTCTCTTTGCAAGTCAGCCTCTCTGGCTTGGTAGCACTGCTTGAAACTAGCAAAGCAGATAATCTAAAGGAAACCCATGTCATTGACTAGTGGTATTAATGAAAATATGATAGCTCATTTTGTGTAATTGTTTATGTAGTATACATTGCTAATGTAGAATTATTCATTTCAAGAGATCGCAGCTTGCTGGAAGAAAAGCTTTTGAAACAGTAGTTTGTGGTTGACTTAGTACATGGTTGGGTAGTAGTATTATAATATTTATTTTTTCTTATTAGCTTTACAAAGCATTGACTAGAGCAAAGGATGAAAATTCTTTCTGAGATGAAAGTATATTTTGGAAAAAAAAAGGTATAGTTTTGTTTTCTTAAATAATAAATACCCTAAGAATGTGCTTAACCACTGACACCACAATAGGCTTGTAAAACTCTGTGAAATAGGAAGAGTCGGAGAATGGAGGAAGTCCAGTGGAATCTTTGTGATGAAACTTGAGGTATATTAATGTGCAATAATGCATGTGGGAAAGTATGATGGATACAACATAAGGCTATAGAAAGTGAATAGATGAGAGAAAATAGCAAATTGTAAACATTTGAGGCATAATTACAGGAAAGAAGGAAAAATCAAATAAGAACTATCCAAAGCTGCTTTCATCAGCAAGTATCTACTTTAGTTTAAAACATTTTAAATGTTTATTTATTTATTTCATGAGAAAAAGAGAGAGAGACAGACAGACAGACAGACAGACAGAGAGACATAGGCATCTGTAGCAATGTCTTCACACTATGATCTGCCCCCACCCTTGGCCAGTCCAGGTCATGAGCATGTGTGCATGCATGTAATGTGTGTAGGATGGGCTCCAGATGAACCTGGATTCCTCCCATGTGGATTTGCCATTGCAGAGTGTTGCATCACTGCTGTGCCACTGGCTGGTTCCGGCAGCAAATTTCTACTTTGAAGTGTAAGAATGTCTCTGTTTTCTGCAGTCCATGTCATACTAAACACTTGAGGAATGTTTAGGTCTAGCATCTATTTATTCTTAAATATCATTGAGAAGCTTTCATATTAAAGTTCAAAGAAAAGTTAACATATCCCAGGAGCAACCTTAGTTCCCCATTAGAGTTATCTGAGGAGATTTTGAAACGTCCAGTGTCCAACACATACTCCAGTCTAATTAAGTAAGAATTTTCATGTGTGGACCCAGGCATCAGTATTTATAATGTTTCCCAAGTGGATCTCATGTACAAGTGAGCCTCTGAATCAAGGCTTTAAAGCAATATTTCTCAAGTTGAGGTTTTATTCTTCCAATTTTGAAATCACCCCATGTGTTAAAAAATTTCTGGAATTAACCCTAAATGAATCAGAATATTTGGTAGTGAGAAGGAGAAGTCTCATTTATAAAAACAAAAAACCAAAAAATAAACAAAACAAAACAAACAAAAAAACCCAGATATTTTTAGTTAGAAGATACATTTTTTTCTTATTCTAGCAAATACAGTGGTAGTAAAAGGAACTGGATGAACTGGATAAATTAAATTCTCTAAAAGAAGTTTTTTATGAAGAAAATATTACTTTGATCTATTATTACAGTAAGATTCTACTTAAGGGTAGCTCTCTTAGAATTGTAACTAACATGTTTATATTATTTTGACTTAATTTTCACAAAACTTCTATAAGGTAAGTCCAAGCACCAATTTACATACGATAAAACTGAGTTCAGAAAAATAATTGTAATGTACAAAATTCCATTGTAGTAATGAAACTAAGATCTATTTTCTGTCTCTTTAAATATGAATCATGTGCTTCACCCCACCCGTTACCAGTCTAACTTCTCTCTGGTTATCTGTTTCAGAATCTTTACTTTTCAGTTTCCTATTCTTGGTGTTCACCTTGTCAGTACCCGAGTTGGAATTTCCCTTGTCTCGGTCCTGTTTAGAAGGTCTCAGGCATGTTTGGAGTCAGGTAACACCATAATGTTTCCTGAACAGCTACTTGACAACCTTTAAATTAATTTTTCACTGACCATGTAAAATCATTCCTCTTCGAAATGAGACTTACTATATAATTAATGTAATCTTTTAGTCTCTTTTCAAATTCCTTCAATTTTTTCATATTCAGGAAGTTTTCTAGAATAATTAGAACCAATTCTAAGTTCTTTCTTCTTGTTTATTGTATTGTTATCTGGAGTCACTCCTTTTTATTGTCCTGTATCCCATCTTGTGTATAAGTGTGTAAGTTCCCATGAAGCACTGATCATTTCTATTTGCCTTTAGTTCTTTTAAAGTGCAAATTTTCTGTTTTATTAGATATATTGCAAAATAAATGATTAGATGAATTTGTTAACCCCAGGGATTGAAGATCAGAACTCCTGAAGGGAAAAGCATAGTTTTCACATTGACTGTGTTTCCTCATATCATAACTTAATTAGTAGTTTTAACTAGTTAATATCCAACTTATTACAAGTCAATTAGGTAAAATGTTTATATGACACAACCTCTTGAATGAAGCCTAAAAAACTCAGGGACTCTCGCCCCATTGAAACTACCAAACAGATGAAAATTATTAACAACAACAGCAACAAATTGTCTCAAGGCCATGCAGGAAACCAGAAACCTTTAGTCAGAAGAATAAAAACAATACGTGTTGACAATGCAGGGAATATCCGCAGCTTTTGAAGCAGTGTGCACTGTCATCAGCAGTCCCCTGCCCACGACTCTCAGGCACATCCAAGAACACTGCGTGTATCTCCCCACAGGTGCTAGCATTTCTTATCTCACCCCATCTCCACGCTCAGAATCTCAAGAACTGCTGAAAGATCTGGGTGTCCCTTCCCCTGTGCCACTCCCCTTCGTAAGGTGATAATTCTGCCCCAGGTACCATTAGAATACTAGGGCCTCGATCCCCTATTCTGCAGCTCATTTGTAGGGAAAAGTAGGGAAAAATGTTTATATCTGGAATATCAAGCTAAGTTTAGACTTTCACCCAGTGTGTGCTTACAAAACAAGTATGTCACTCCAGAATTAGGCTGCTTTTTCTGTCCCTGCATTAGGAGCAGTGGTAGAGGTTTTGCTCATTATGAGAGGCAGTGTTAACAACAATGATTTCTAAAGACCTTTCCAAAGAAACTGATTTTTATATGGAAAGCAGTAAGGTTGTTCAAGTTTAAGAACTGCCTTGAAAAAAAAGAATGGAAATTTTGGTGGTAGGCAATTAAGTAGTGGTGAACAGTGATGAGAAAAATGTCTCCATGAAAACGGCAAGAAAAACCTCAGTTGAGGTAAAAGTTTACTGAAAGAAATGGAGAGAAATGAGGCTAAAAGAACCCTCCTGCCATTAGAATAAACCTTGAAGACTAGTTTCCAATAATACATCTGCAAAAGGGACTCAAATTTAATAGGATCAGATTGGGCAATTTATGCCACAGAGAATTGTCAAAAATAGCAGAAAAATCAACCAGTATTATCTAGGGGCTAAAAGCTACCTGCAATACCAACAGAGACAGGCAGCTTAACCGAGAAATCAGGGTAAGAGTCAGAGAGAGACCTGATCAAACCACTGTTATCACAAGGCCAAGGGATTGGACATAATTACAGAATTCCAAAATAGTTGATTCTGATAGTTTCTCCCAGCTTATCTTATGCTTTTGTAGAGATGGAGTTTCAGAATTTCCTACTTCACCAATTTCTTGTCAGAACACTTAGTCAATTGACAAAAAATGCCATTATGACTCAATAGGGAAAAGGGTCCTTTTATGAAATGATACAGTGCCACATGCAAAAGAATGAAGATAGATCCCTTTCTCACACCATGTACAAAAATTAATTCAAAATCAACCATACATCTCTAATGTAACAACTGAAACTATGGAATTCTTAAAATATTGGAGTAAATTTTAGTAAGCTTGAGTTAGGCAAAGACTTCTTAGATATAACATCAAAAGCTTAAGCCATGAGGGAAAAAATTAATTGAATTTTGCCCAAATTTTAAAAACTTTGTGCTTCAGGACCAACAGATGGCATAATGGTAACATTGCTGAACTCCCTTGTAGTTGACTGCAGTTCGAGTCCCAAACCCAGAGGCCTTAAACTTATGCCAGGCACATGTGCATGCATGCCCAAAATTCCAAGAAGAGAAGAGAGGAGAAAAGAATGTGGCATAGCCTTCCCTCCGGGGGGATGATTTCTCATTTTCTGTCTCTCTGTGTCTCTAGTGACTGCAACATGTCTTGTAGCCAAAATCTCTCAAAAAACCTTTGTGCTTCAAAGGTATCATAAAGTAAAAGATAACACATAGAATGGCAAAATCATCTGCAAATCATATATCTGATAAAGACTTGTGTCCAGAATATATTGATTGCTTCCAGCTTAATAATAATTTGAAAAATTATCTCAGTTATATATGAACAAATGTTCTAATAGATATTTTTTCAAATAAAATATGAGTTTCTATAAACCCACAAAAAGAGGCTCAATATCAGTAGCCATTAGGAAAATACAAATAAAAGAACAATGAAATAGAACTTTATACCCACCAAAGTAGCTATCATCAAGAAAGAAAAAAAAAACCAAAAAACAATTCTCACTTCGTAGCCTAGAGGATTACTAACTGAATTGCAGTGCTGGAAGCCACATGACTGACTGGTTTCGGATTCTCCAGTGTTGGTTTGAAAACATGCAGGATGCATGTTCATGTACCCAAGCTCTTGACAAGTGGAGGACTAGAAAAGCGGATCTAGAGATGAGTACTCAGTGAGGATGTTTTCTCTCCCTCCCCCACCTCCCTCCCTCCTCCCCCTCCCTCCCTCCATCCCTCCCTCCTTTGTCTGAGTACATGCACAGTTTATCTCTATTATGAATAAAATAAAAAAAAAAAACTTCAAAAAGACAATAACAAATGTTAGCAAGAATGTGAAGAAATTGGAGCCCTCATAATTTTATGATAGGCACTAACCTGATGCTGCCAGTTTGGAAAATACTTCAGTTGTTCCTCAAATATTTAGGAACATGTTCCTAAATATGTTCAAATATTTGTCTTATAAATATCTATGTATTTATAAAATACATAGACTTACAATATCATCCAACAATTTCATTTTTAGGTATATACCCAAAAGAAATGAAAATATCTGCACAAAAACTTGTACACATATGTTTATTGCAACATTATTTATGGTAGCCAAAGTGGAAAAACTCAAATATCTTTTAACAGATAAATGGATAAATAAGATGTGCTGTATCATTGAAATGAAATTTATTCACAAATGAAAAAGAAATAATGATCTATACTTCACATGAATAAAACATTATGCTAAGTGAAAGAATATAATCATAAAAAACCATATTATATAATTTCTACATAAATAAAATATCCAGAAGAAGGAAAGCTGTAGAATTAGAAAATTAAAAATTGCTTTTGATGGGAGATTGGGAGTAATCAGGAGATACTAATTGGTATGTTGTTTTTTCAGGAGTGATAAAAATTTTCAAAATTTGTAGTGAAGGATGCACAACTATGATTATACTATAAACTATTAAATATTACACTTTAAATGGACAGATTGAATACTATTTGAATTGTATTTCAATAAAGCTGTTATAAACATACACACAAAATGAATATGTTTATGTATAATTTTTAATCAGATTCTTTATTTTCTTATGCAATAGTAATGAATATGATATAAAATTTAGTAAAGTAAATTTAAATACGTCCTGAGTTAAATTGTAAGATATGGTTATCATTTTCCATATCCCCTGTGTACATCCCTGTTTACAATGTGCCTTTGAAATATAACCCTGAAGAGATGAAGTCTATTTCTCCACACTTTGAATCAAGACGCTCCACAAATTTGGTTTTGTGATTTGGTTTGGTCACTACAATGTGACAAAAAACACGTTATTCTAATTCTGTGTCTAAGGCTCAAGAAGCCTTTTTTTTCCTTTACTCTGCCAGCCACAAAGTGAATAAGCTCACCAATCCTGCTAGGAGATAGATGTCCACAGAAAGACCAGACAGCTAACTGCAGATTCATTAGTGACTATCAAAGACCAAAAGAACAAGCCAGCACATCCTAATTCCAAATGTTCATCTACCAAACTTTGAACAATTTATTTATTTATTTTTAGAGATTTTTACTACAGGGCATGTGCACTCACCAAAGAGAAACAGACAGAAAGCGAAAAATCACACACCCCCCTCCAGGGGGATGACCACACAGCAATACCTTCTTCTCTATTCTCCTCTCTGGATTTTGGGCATGCATGCACACAAGTCAGGGGTGAGTTTAAGTTGCCAGGTCTGGGGCTCAAACTGTCGTCGACTACATGGGAATCCCATGACCAATACAACTCCTAAACTCTCACGTCTCATGTAACTTATATAATACTATCATCTAGAGCTCATACTCAAATTTCATTAATTCTTCCAATAACATCTTTCATTTCTCCAATAATATCTATCTTGCTATTTTTCCTGGTCCAGAATTCAATTCAGAATAACGCATTACGTTTATTGTTAATGTTTCTTTCATTCTCCTTAATCTGAATCAGTTTCTTATGCTTACTTTGTTTCTCAGCCTTGAAGTTTATAAAGAAAACTAGCTAAATATTTTGGAGAAGGCCTCTCAATTTGCTTTTGTCTGATGCTTCTTCACAATTAGATTTTGATTATGCTTTTATTTTGCAGAAATAACACCAATGTGTTGGAATGTCCTTGTCAGTGCATCTGTGCTCCCTTTTGGAAGTTTGGGAAAAAACAACAACAACAAACAAACAAACAAACAAACAAAAACTCACATCAGTTCCCTGACTTTTATAAACATAAGAAGAGTGAATGAGTTTTCTCTTTTTCTTTTCTCTCTCTCCTGCTTCCTCTCCTTCTTCAGAATTCACTATGAACCACAAATAGTGATTGAAAAAGTCTTGTAGTTACTATCAAACAATAAATGACTAGGAAACAACTATAAGGCAATCTATAAACAAAAGTATGGTACTAATTTTGCTTTTTTTTTTTTTGGAGAGATTTTCACTGTAGGGCGCGTGCGCTCGCCAGACAGACAGAGAGAGACATAGAGACAGAAAGCGAGAAATCACCCCCGAGGGGGGATGGTCACGCCACAATCCCTTCTCCTCCATTCTCCTCTCGGGATCTTGGGCACGCACGCACATGCGCTCGGCGTGAGTTTTAAGCCACCGGGTCCAGGACACGAACCACGGTCGACTACGTGGGAGTCCAGCGACATAGCCATTACGCTAACTGCTGGTTCCCCTAATTTTGCTATTTGTTTAGATGGGTGTCTCTTTGTATTACCATCCTCCCACCTCCAGTAACTAGGAACAACTATGAGTGTGTACCACCACACCTGACACTTTTAGACCAGCTCTCACTATGTGGCCCAGTCCCTCCTCAATCTCTCGAGCTTCCTGACCCAGCCTCTGATAACTGGGACTATGAGTGCATGCCACCACACCTCAATTTTAGGTTAGACCAGGAATAATATCTGAGCCTCCCACATGGCCTCAGCCTGTGAAACAGCAGTATCTTAGCAGCATTGCTGTGACTTGGCTAGTATTGAATTCTCTATAGAATAATGCTGAGAAAATCGAACACATATGAGAATGCAACAAGTTCAGTCACTGAATGCTTCCTATAAGATATATTAGTCTTTTGGGGTCAGCCAGTGGCATAGTGGTTAAGGTGGCTGTATCCATGTGGCTGACTACATGGTTAGAGTCTCAGACCTGTCGGCTTGAAAAATATGCCGGGTGCATGAGTATCTGTGCCCAAAATCCCCAGAGGAGAAAGGAGGAGAAGACACCTGTATGGCCATCACCCCTGGAGGGTAATTTCTCACTTTTCCTCTTGCTCTCTCTTACTCTGTCTCTCTCTGGCAAACACACATGGCCTCTAGCAAAAGACAACAAACAAAAAAACCTAAAATAATAATAACATTTTTTTAAAAAGGTGTATTAGCCTAACTTTTGAAAGGCGACAAAGAAATGATACGGAGTCACAGTGAGAGAGTATAATAAGGTTAGAGGCATTAGGCAACTCATGGTATATGGAAATTGGTCAGGGCTTTTCTGGAGACGTCTAAAAGAGGAAAGCATAATTAGAGAAAAACTGATTGACTGGAGATTAACTAATGACAAACTGGAAAAATGTTAAAGATCATTTGAGAAGATTTTTAAAATGTTGTGTCAAAATTTCAGGATTGAGTTCATAGGCTTCGTGTGTGTGTGTATATGTACGGGAAATTGCTTCATATTCTTAGTGAACTATATCTTTGTAAGTTTTAATTTATTGGGAATTTGTGAAAATTCTAAGGGAATAAGCCTTTGCATTTAGCAACACAGAGAAGCTGCTTATGTTTACTTGAGGGAGAACAAAGCATGCTGTATTCTCAAGTGTTGTAGCCACAAATTTAGTTTGCTCATGGATAATAATAATGATCCTGGTTTGCAGTTCTTTATCCCACTATCTTTTTAAATCTAAGATAATTAAAGCCAATATTAAGGAATTGATGCAAGGGAAGGATGTAGCTCATAACCTCTGGAAATTCAACATATCATGAAAATTAAGGGTTACAGAGAATATGAATAAAACTTAATGCACACCACAATCAACACATGTAATTTTTCATGTATTACCTGCATGCTTAGACCATGGCCATTTCATTTTCAGGTTGGCCGTAAAAGTAACCATGAGCACTAATAGTATCATGCAACGGTTTTGGCCCAGCTGTACTGGCATGCTGTGCAATATTGGTTTTGTCACTATAAGTCCTCATTCCCAGTCATTTCAACTAAATGGGCCATCAAAGAAAATACACACAACTTGTACATCTCCAGACACTATCAGATATGAGGAAGATAGAATTGGGGGCCTAATCATAGAGATATTTGACTATGATTCAAATAATTTATTTTAAAGACAGACTAGCCATTTTCTTGTAGTCCAACTTCTTCCCATAAAGACCACTTCCCTATATCTAGTTTTATATTCACTTTTATGTTAGAATGTCTGGAGGGAGAGAGACGTCAGGTTCCATGGATTATGGAGATCAATACTGCTGGTTTTGCTGTTCTTACTCCAGTTAGGCTGATATGCTGGTAGTAATTTCAACAGTGCTACCTGGTGGATGTTACACTAATGGACCTGCTTTTGTTCCTCGGTGGTCACAGATCAGGTGCAGTACACTTAGGGCCTTGATACTACTTTATGCCTAAAAGGAAAGGAAGTTATTCTCTCCAGCACCTTCTGTAATTCCAGACATTCTTGTATCTAAGTAATTATACACTTTTAGCCACCTCTCTTACCAGCACCCCAAATCCTATGCTTCTTAATGGTCCTCTTTTTTTGGACAATATTGTTCCTACTTTCTCAGAGCCTAGGATTGGGATAGGAGAAAGAAAAAATTTCCCTGTAACAAACATTATACTTTAATAATATTGAGTTTTTGCAAAAGTAATGATGGCATTTTTGCATAGAAAAAAAGGTCATGACATTTCTGACAACTCCATATTCCCAATCTTGTAGCAAGACTATATTGGTTCTTCTTTAACTGAGAGCAGGACTTCTATTTTTGTAGTATTACCCTCCCCTCCAGTTGGATAATCTTCTAGAATAATAGTATACTTATCAGTTTAGATTACATGCTTTATTTTCAATTTCCAGGAAGTGCAGCATCCCTTATATTTCATCTGCTAAAGGATCTAAGTATCCCAACACAAAGAGGATTTCTTCGTCTTCCATCTTCGTCCACAATTTTACAATTTTTATTTGGCATGTACTATAGAAAACACTTGGCATAAGGGAAAAAAGCACACATGATGAAAACAATCTGTGCTTTTTAAAAATTTCTCTATAGAAGACTTCTCCATATTCAACAGTTAAGTATTTAACGCACACCCTATGTGCTTACAGAGAGAAAGGAAATCACAGAGAGATCACAGAGAGAAAGGAAAAAAAGTTGGGCAACAATCTGGAGACCTAGGCTGGTGACGAATAGATGTCTCATCTATGGAACATGAAGGTCAGATACTTATGTAAGAAAGATACTGGGCTGTCGGAAAAGTCATGATGCATGTTTGCATAGAAAAACATTGAAAAAATATGTCATGACATTTCTGACAACCCAATTAATTTTATTCTGGTATAAGGTCCATTTTTTTTATCTTAAAAATTTTAATGTTATACCTAAATTTCATGAAAAATAATACTTGAGGCTGTCAAAAAAATTACCAAAAAAATGAAAATTGGCAGAGATTACAGGGGATTATCTGATTCTAGGGTGGGTAACTTCAAATGACTTTGTCTTGTTCGGTCTATTTTAAACTGTTTATCAGTAGAGAATAAACTGGGGAAAACTGAGGGGCAATGCAATTGATTTTGACTAGAGCCATGAAAATAAATTTTGTCTGGTGATGAATATTAATTTATCTAAATCAAATCAAATTCTCATTTAAACAAACCTTAACAGTTTGTTATATTATTAATTAAAACATCAAAGAAAAAAATTTAAGAGAGATTTTTGCTATCGGGTGCACACACTCACCAGAGAAACAGAGGGAGACAGAGTGACAGAAATAGAGAAATCAATACCCGGGGGGATGGCCACACCACAATCCCTTTCCCTCCAGTCTCCTCTTAGGATTCTTCGCATGCATGTACATGCACCTGGCATGAGTTTAAGCCACTGGGTCTGGGACTCAAACTGTGATTGAGAACGTGGGAGTCCAGCGATGTAACCATATGCCATATGCTGTTGCAAAGGAAATCTTTAACATGTTCATGGTAATGTTTGTAAGAGACATGCTTTTTTAAAAATTATTTTTATTGATCTTTATATTTGCATCTTTACATTTCTCCCATAAAGTGTACACATTCAATACATATTAAGTGGAGATATATAGTGTGTATCTTTCAAAGCTTGATTCACTTCAATTAATATCAAGTCTATATTTATCCACTTTGAATCAAACAATTGGGTCTCATTGTTTCTTATGGCTGAGTAACATTTCAATGGTATATATGGACCAATGAATTGAATAGACAACTCTCTAAGACTTACAGAGGGCCAAAAGGCATTTGAAAAAATGTTCAGTCTCTTATTATAAGGGAAATTCAAATTAAACACACAATGAGATACCATTTACGCCTACCTAGAATAGCTAGGATTAAAACAAATAAAGAATGACAAGTGCTGGTGAGACTGTGGTGAAAATGAACCCTCCTAGACTATTGGTGTGAATATAAACTAGCACAGCTGCTGTGGAAAAAAAAAAAAAGAGCTTCCTTAAAAATGTACAAATAGAACTACCATATGACCCAGTAATCCCACTCCTTGGTAGTTACTCAAAGGATAGGAAAACAGTCACAAAGACACATGCACATCTATATTTATTGTAGCATTATTCACATTTACTAAAATATGGAATCAAATTTAGTGTCCAAAAACTGATTTTTTTTCTTTTTAAAATCCTAATTCAGAAAACTTACCATGAAGTTTAATTCTTAGGTATTTTGGTTATTACACTGCTATTAACTATTCCTAACGTGAAAAGGTGGAATACCACTTTCACAGTGATGAAAAATCATATGAAAACTAAAGAAAAAATATCAGTGGAAAAGTTTATCTAAAAGTGTCCTTGAAAACATTTAATGTTAATCCTTTGTTAATTCACATGCTAATTCCTAATAATACTTTTCATGGAACAGCAAAGGTAGAGAAAATACATGTAAAATGAAAAGAGATTTTAAGTAGATCTGCAAAATAGCGTATATTTTTCAGCTGTTTTTCTAGAGTCATGGCTCTCACAGTTTATGTAATTAATCACTTTTCAAAAAGGTCATTGAATGCCTTAGTAACTATTTTTATTGAATGAAGTGTTACTAGTTTTGGTCAACTTATATAATGGTTATTATTGATGTTACTTTTGTAATTATAAAGAGAAACTTTTTTTTTCCTTTTTTTGGAAAAGCTTTTTGCTATAGGGTGTGTGCGCTTACCAGAAAGACAGAGACAGAGAGACAGAAAGCAAGAAATCACCCCCCCAGAGGGGATGGCCACTCCGCAATCCTTTCTCCTCTATTCTCCTCTTGGATTCTTGGGCATGCACACACATGCACCTGACATAGTTTAAGCCACCCGGTCTGGGATGCAAACCATGGTTGACTACATAGGAGTCCAGTGACATAGCCATTACGCCAACTGCTAGTCCCCAAAGAGAAACACTTCATTCAAAATACTGAATTATATAAAATACTGATCTTTTTTTTAAAAGAGAGTAAAGACTTCTTAAACAGGGATAATTATTGTAAAAAGACTGATTTTTATATTGTTCCCATAAATAACATATAACTTTATATATGGCTTTTTCATTTAAAATCTTTAGTCTGTGTGTTTTTCCCCATACAATAAAGTTGGATAATGTAACTTCTTGTTATTGCATAATATTTCACTCTGTGATTGCATTAAAATTTAATCATTTCTTTCTGTGTTAACTTTTGGATATTCTCAGAATTATTCTAATTTATAAATTATGCTGTGATGAACATCTCAGTCTATGGATCACTGAATTTTCAGGATATTTACTTGGGTTTCTAAAATAGAATTACCACTTCAAAGAATGCTTACATTTTTAACATCTTTGATATGTTGGTCTATCTGCATAGCCTAGTATGGTAGTTAAGCAAGTCAGATTCCACATGGCTGACTACAAGTTGAGTAAGAGCCTTGGCAGCTTGTAAAACATGCTGGACTCATATGCATGCATGCCCCAGATCCTAGCAGGATGGAGAAATTAAGGAGAAAGGATTGCAGGAAGACCATGACCTGTTGGGAGAGGGTGATTGCTTTCTCTCCGTTTCTCTACTTCTCTCTGTCTCTTCATCTCTCTCTGGTGAGTGCACAGGCTTTCTGGAAATAATAAAAGGAAAAAAATTCTTGATATATATTTACCAATTATTCAAAGACTGGGAGCACCAATGTCAATCTTAGCTGACAGTCTCTTTCTCAGGAGCATTGAACACAGTTTTAAAGATAGTTGTTTTCTGGAATACATAGAGACCATGCATGCATATGTATTAACAATTATCTTGGTGATCAGTTTTTTATTATGTAAAAGAACCTTTTTATATTGCTTTCATTTATGTATGTGTTTTCTGACATTGTACTATTTTTTAAAAATCTTAAATATGGAAAACATTGGCTACAGCTAGGCTTGTATAAGGTAAAATACACAAAATGCACATAGCTGACATTAGCTACAAATAATTCCTAGTTACTTTCTTCTTACCTCATCTTGGGTAAACATTTCTAAGTTCTGGGTAAAGCCTTGTCTTTCCTGTAAATGTCACTTAATACATAAAACGTTCTTGGACTTGGCTAGATTTAGGATGAAATATGCTACATATAATTCGTAAAGTGCTGGCTGTTTCGTATCTACATGCCTAAATCATTTTATTATCCGCTTAATAGCAGAACAAATTAGTCATCCTCTCTGATTCTGGTGCACATTATGCTGAGACATGCCCACCCTAATATGCTTTCTGATAAAGTAAATGCTCACCCTGTCAAAGCACAAATCTTATTTGGGCTACAGGAAAGTCAAGGGAGAGAGAGCTGAGTCTGCAGTAGGATTGCTTACTCGAGGAGAACTAAAGATTTATTAGCAGACTTCATTAAATATATGGAAGACCCCAGCACTCAAGGTTAGAAAATTAGGATGCAAGCATCAAACCTTTACATGAAATAAAACAGGTAGCAAAAATAAGAAAAATAGCTTCTTTGAACTGTATATAAATAGGAGAGGGAGGCTTCTATTAAAGTAAAAGCTCTAGCTTAGGTGAATGAAAAGATTTGCTTTCCAGTTATTTGCTTGGTTCAGTAATCTGTGACTACTAGGTAGGGCACTAATTAAATTTTAGAGAGATATATAGTTATGTATAATATGGGATAGAGTCTCAACTCCAATTATATATTGCTTTCTTTATAAAAAATTGCCATATTTAAATATTTTGGAGTATGTATTTTTAAATAAGATTTATCATCTCCAGTGATTCTATGCAAACCATTTATCTACACAACATAAATTTCAACTTGGAATAAAATGGTGCATTTCAATGCAATATTAAGAAAGCAGGTATAGAAAATATGTTTTGGTATTTTGGAAAGAAATGTTTAGGAACTAGGTTAAATAATAGTGATGTGGTTAGCTATAATGGTTTTGATTTAGTTTTGTTCAATAAGTCTACTCCCTGATATTGTTTATATCCATGAGCCAATTCTTCATCATTTTGGAGAAAGCATATATTCTATCATCTACAAATGTTCGTATCTTCTGTCTATTTTTCAGTCCTTTAACTTCATAATTCCTGTCACAGATTTAGGCATATAAGAACAATTCCATGTAATATTAATTTGCTTTTGACTTGGGACACTGAGAGCAAGAGAATAGGAAACATAAATCTGGAAAGAATATCAGTATCGTAGGTTTTCATAAATAGGATATCTGAACTAATAAAGGTGCCTTTTCCAAAGAAAGTATGGTAATGGTAAATTTTTGAGCTCTTAATCTATTTTCTTTCTATGATTTTTTTTTCTGAATTAAAAAAGCAGGTGAGGAAGCAGGAATTTTTTTTAGTGAAAATTTAGTAAATAATACAAGAAGTAAATACATGGACCAAGTAATAAGGGATGAAAAGAAGAATAATTCATTTAGGATGAGCATTAAGATAAGAGTTTATAGGCAGAGCTAGATTCATGCAAAATATCAAAGTTATTACACTTGAATCTAATATCTTCATTATTTATACCTAGCCACAATATAAATGACAGTTTCTACCCTTTTGCTACTTACCGTTAAGCTATTACCCACATGGAGAACCAAATGCCGTCATAGAAGTTGACTAAAGAAGAGTTGAGACAATTTTAGATTTATTTTCATGTGGTCTCCTCCCTTCTAAATACTTCCTATAGTGATTTGGGTAGAAGAGGTCCCATCCATTTCATTCCAAGTTATGATACTGAGGCTTCACAGAGATAATGTCCAGAAGGGCAAAAACCATCCACTAGAGTAAGTCTTGGCAAAATTAGCAGGACTTGCTTCTGGTTAAATATGTAGATGAGGGAAAAGGACAAATAACAAATAACTTTACAATTATTCTAGTAGACTGTATGTAATTTTAAAGAATGCAGGTTCTGGTGTCAAACTGATTGTTTTAAATCCAAGTTCTAACATGTCCTAGCTATGAGACCTTGAATAAGTTACTTAACTTCTCAGTGCTTCGCTTTTCTCATATATAGATAAGAAACGATTTTAGTACCTAATTCTTTTTCCTTTTTTATTTTTGGAGAGGTTTTTGCTATAAGGCACATGCGCTTGCCAGAAAGACAGAGAGAGAAACAGAAAGCGAGAAATCATGCCCCCAGGTGGGATGGCCATGCCACATTCCCTTCTCTTCCATTCTCCTCTTGGGATCTTGGGCATGCATGCACATGTGCTTGGCGTGAGTTTAAGCCACCGGGTTTGGGACTTGAACTACGGTTGACTATGTGGGAGTCTAGTGACATAGCCATTATGCCAACTGCTGGTCCCCCTAATTATTTAAAAGAATTATTTTATTTAACTTTGCTTAATTATTCATTTATTATTTTTATTTAAATTTTACCAGAGAGAGACAGAGTAAGAGAGAGAGTAAGAAAGTGAGAAAGCAGGAACCAGCAGTTAGCATAATGGCTATGTCGCTGGACTCCCACGTAGTCGACCGTGGTTCGTGTCCCGGCCCCGGTGGCTTAAAACTCACGCAGAGATCCCAAGAGGAGAATGGAGGAGAAGGGATTGCAGCATGGCCATTCCCCCTGGGGGGTGGGGGTGATTTCTCGCTTTCTGTCTCTATGTCTCTGTCTGGCGAGTGCACGTGCCCTATAGCGAAAAACCTCTCCAAAAAAAAAAGAAAGTGAGAAAGAAAGCCATAAGATCCAGAACTTGTACCACAGTCAGTCACATGGGAGTCCAGCACCCTTATCCACTATGCTGGCCCTTTAGTACCTAATTCTTCAGGTTGCTGTGAAAATTAATGATATAATTCACAAAAGATATTTAGGAATGAAATGGGACATAATAAGTAGGTAAAATAAATGCTAGATATTATTTTATTCAACATTGTCATTATCATTACCACCATCACCATCATTATATTAGTTATTTTATGGCTTATGTTGCAGATTTTGATTGACCCCAAAAGAATTTCCAGATTTCTTCAGAACTATTAGTAGTTTCCAATGTAAGTTAAATAGATATACTGATTAATATGAGATCATTTAATTTTATTCTAAATATCTGTTTACTTTGAGAGAGAGAAAGATGTACCCTCCACAGGGTCTCACCATGCCACAAATGCTCTTCTCTAGCCTTCCATCCAGCTGGGATCACAGGTATAACTGGAATGATCAGGTCAACCTCGGATCCTAACCCAGGGCCTATTTTATTTTATTTTTTTATTCTTGCTGGAGGATACATGAATGATAGAAAGCAAGTGAGAAAGAGAGAAAAAACAGTCCCCTATGGAGGATGGTCATGCCACAATACCTTTTCCACTTATCCTTTCAGGATTTGGGCATACATGCACATGTGCTAGCATGCTTCTAGAGCTACCAGGACCTGGACTGAAGTGTACAGTCATTCACCGGGGTTCCAGCTGCCTTAACCACAATACCACCAGCTGGTCCCCCAGAGCCTTTTCCTGTGGCCTCTGCATCACACAGCAATGGCTGACTGCCTGTGCCCCACAATTTATAAGCTTATTTTATGTTAGTCAAACTGACCAAATGTTCCTCCATTCCTGATTCCATCAGTTGTGCAGTAATCTTAAGAAGTACCTTTTCCTAACTTTGCATTCCTTCTTCCAGTAACTCAAGATAATGTCACTGAAGCTATTAAACATCTCCTACTAAATATATACCATTAATTTGGGATTTACTTGGTGTCAGATATTATACTATATACTTTAAAAATATCCTGTTTAATCCTTAGAATAATCTCCCCTTCTAATGTAGATATTATTATCCGTATTTTGCAGTTAGGAACCTGACTCTCAGAGAAATTAAGTGGCTTATGAAAAATCACACACATTAAAACCAATAGAGATAGGATTTAAACATTTTCTGATTCCAGAGATCATTCTTTATCCCTGAATCAGTGTGGTTTTTGAGACTCATTTGACACGGTTCACATGGTTAGTTATAAATCACTAAGTATTTAATCTGGGGTGTTATTATTTTTCATGATCAAGTAATGTGCAGAACAAACACCATGTTCCACCTATGGCCATTTAATCTCACCCTCACCTCAACCTTTACTCTTATTCAAACCTTTCTTCATTTTTTAAAATTTATTTTTATTTATTTATTTTTTTAGATGCCTGGCACCTATATTCTTTCTCATCTCTTCTGTATTTTGAACATTACTGTGTAAGTAAACAAGATGAAAGTTCAATAAGTTTTTGACACATCGGTATGTATTTGGTAGCACAGTGACTGAGTTAAAATGGTGATGTTGGGCCCAGTAGTGGCCCAGTCTTATGCAACTGGACCCATGTGGGAAAGCATCTCAGGACCTGAGCGAGCCAAGTGCATGCAGGCAGCTAGCTATGATCCAGGTTAACTGAAACCAAAGGTAGATTATGATGTGGAGACCTTGGCACAGGTTCCTGTCTCTCTGCCATTCTATATCTCCTTCTATCTTGGTCTCTTTCCATCATGAAAGAAATAATTTCAAACTTTTGAAAGGTCATCTTAAAATGTGGTATTAAAAACACCATGCCAATGACTGAACCTGGTGGTGCAGTCAATTGCAAACTGAACTGCGGTGCTGGAAGCCACATGGCCAGTTGAGAGTTCCAGTCTCTGGGTTGGTCTGGAAACTTACTAGATGCCTCTGTGCTGACAGTCCTTATGAACTGGAGAACTGGAGACGGGAGATCAGAATGCGATGTGACCCTGTTAAGGTGCTTCTCTCTCATTATCTCTCTCATGTGAGCACACATATCATCATGGATTAAAAAACACATAAAAAGAAAAAAAAAACACCATGTAAAATGCAATGGATAGCTTAACTGTTACACAATATCTGACTTTCCACAAACGTTTTTTCCATGACTTAATATGGCCTTAGTGAATTGTGTTCTGTGGACTAAACCACTAAAATCTTCAACACTAAAGACCGGTTGCTCTTATCGCAAAGACTTAGTCTTTGGCCAAATGATTTGTGCGACTTTTGACTGTCTGCTATAAGCTTACTTATGTTTAGTCAAAAAAATAATCCATGGAGATTTCACAGACTCTATTCACAACATGTTTTTAAACCAGATTTTAAAAATACAGGAAGTCTTGAGAAATATTCCCAGGGAATGGGCTACTACAAGGGCAAGTAAACCCTGATTAAGGAATCATGCAAAAATAAGGATATCCTTCTGTATATCTCTAATGTCATGTTTTGTTTTGTTTTGTTTTTTTCTTTTATCTACTCAGGTAGAAGGCTATCAACATATCAGCCTATGTTCTTTCAGGGTACTGTTTCTAAAGCATAGTCTCATGAAAACAAACTTTTGCCTCAGTCATCTGAATGTATTTCTCCATCTTCTCTGGAGTTCTGGCAAATATTGCTCTAGTAAAAGAATTTCTTGAGCTTAACTGAGGACTGGCATAATACTCTGTTATTTATTTTAGTGAGAGTTTAGAGCGACTACCCCAGCCTAGAACCTGTCTATTCCTCATTCCTTCTGCTTTGTATTTTCTATCAAATGCAGACACTCACACAACCATTTTTTATATATGGGCTCATCAAGAAAAACAAAACAAAAACCTGCTCTGAGGAAGTAGAACTGATGGCATATTTTTGGTCATACCAATAAATTTTTCTTCATAAAATTAAAGTGCATTATTATGAGTATTGCTTTAGCTTTGAAGTGAAAATTGATTGCCACCATAATGATGTTAATAATGGAACTTCCCCCACTTCTTTGATCCTTCTCTTCTTTCCTCCACTTTTCTTTTACATTTTTTTTTTTTTTTACGGTTACAGCTGGAAAGGAATGGTATAACATAAATAAAAGAGACAGTATTAATAACATAAAGGTGAAATTCTAGCGAAAGTTGTGTAGACAATAAAATGTGTTTTTTTTTTTATAAGATATTTTTGTCTTTGCTAGATTCATCTTTTCTAACTTCTACTGTGGAATCAGATTAGGTTTTAAGAAGCTTAATCTTAAGCTTCCTCAGAAGCCATATTTCAGAGATGTAAAAAAAGCTCCAAATAGTGCTTAGTAGTGACCCTCTTTCTTACTAGCATTTACAAGCCTCTCTGGGACTTGGTTGTTTATCATTAAAAATGAAAATAATAATTCACATTTCATAGGGTAGTTGTTATGAAGAATATCTGACACATGATTATTGCTCCACAAATACTAGCAAATTATTATCATATTATTATTACTACCAACCTTATCGCCCAAAGATGTATCTTTGAGTGACTAAATTCTTTCTTACCAATCATTCTTGTAAGAAAACAATGTAAGAATTAAAATAGGTAAGAGAGAAATACAGGGCAGAAGTAAACCATGTGAATGACACATTCTCTCTTTGCTTTGTACTTAAAAGTTAGAAATGACTGACAATGAGAGACAACGTCTGGTTTTAATAAAACAGATTTTGTTGTGCAATTGAGGACCAAAGAGGACTAAAATCAGGCAAAGGTTCTTTTATTGCATATGGGGAAAAATCAAAATCAACATACAAGTCAGTGTTCTGCTCAGTTTAGAATGATACTACTGTACATTGATATTCATGACAATGATATTCTTAGGTGGCATTGGAAGTTATACTATCATAGAATATTAGAGCTATAAAATTCCTTGATAATCACCAGCCAATGTCTGAATTTTACACATGAAAAAACTAAGGCCAGAGTCATGGTGTGATTTGTAAAAGGTCATTCAACTGGTCAGTGGCAAAGATAAAAAAGAATTCTGGTGCTTTCATAGTCAGTGTAGATATGAAAGTTTTATATCTGCAGCCCTTACAAACAGTTTCAATAAGAAGTGGTCAAGGTGTGAGTGCATTTTATTGTATTCTGTAAGAAAAAAATGAATCTGCAGATAGTTTTATTCCTGGAAAACAATATTCCACCCAGATTAGGTTCAGGAGCTGTCAATAATAAAATAATTCTAACAGCTATTTAAAGTACAATTATTTCTGTGAAGAATTCAATAGTCTAAGGATGTTATTATATCAGGCTAGAACATCTGGACACTTCAATCAACCAAAAGTGTTTACATTTTATGGACGGGCACCCGAATGATATAGCAAATTTATAATTTTTTGGTTTTTGCTTTTTTCAACCTCACAGGATTAAGCACTGTAAATATTTTGAAACAAGCTGGGTTTTAGCATGGAGGGTACTCAGATAACACTAAATTTGCTTGCCAACTACTCTGACCTGTTACACATTTTTTTTTTTAATTTTTTTCTCTCAGAGGCCGAACTTATTTTCCTACATTTTGAAGTTCTCAGCTGGGAGTGATAAAAGGGAATAGGCAATATAGATGTAATATTTATATTTTGTCAGTAAAGATAAATTATTTAAATTCGTCAGAGAGGCATAACTTGTTATTGTTCTAATAATATTGTACTTGATTTTAGGATGTATTTCTAGAGAAATTGCCATGTAGTCATCTTTCAATAAATAAAGGCAAAAAATGTTCCTTTTCTCTTCCAGTTCAATTTACCCTTTAAAGAGTAAACTTTGCCTCCTGTAGTAACCTTCATTTCTTAATTTTATTTTAAAATTAATTTAGTGAATATTTATTATGCTTGATCTGTTGCCAGGCAGTGTGATAGTTGTTGAATATAGAGCAGTGAGAAGGTTAGATGGCTCTTGCCATGTGATACAGATAATTACAAAGTGTATGAGGAGAACCATGACAAAGGAACATATGGGTGCTGATGGATGAGAGGAGAGCCATCTAGCACAGCTTTGAGGGTCTTGCACAAAGTCTGATCCAAAGGACTCAAGAAAAACCAAAAACAAAAACAATGACAAGTGGGGACTGAAAACAGTTTTGAAAGTCCAAATGCAAAGTTGAGAGCCAGAGTTGGTAATATTAGGATTAGGATATTAAGGAATTGTACTGGAGAAACAAGCTAAGGTTAGAGCAGAGTAGGGTGGCTTAAATATTGTACTTTTATCCTAAGGACACTAGAGTGTAATTGAAGGGCTTTAGGTGGCAGAACGGCTATCTGTTATTAAGTTTTATTTACTTATTTTACAAATGCAGGGAAGAAAGAGGGTGAGAGAGAGAAGGACCTTTCACATAGTTCTACACTGTGGTCAACTCCCAGCCTTTCCTAGTTAGCTAGAATCGTCGCCTTATGGGCCTAATGAGTAGGTCTACCTGGGATTGGAACTCTGATGGTTCCTATTGTCCCCAGCGTTGTAGAGCATAGTGTTGCCACCATGCCACCACAGCTGGGCCAGAGTGGCCATGTTATCCTTCAGTAAGTTAAACATTCATGCTAATTCACTTCTTCAGTATCACATTCTTCTTTATTATTGATTCTACAAATACACATATCAATTATCCAGGAACATTTGGAATTCAGTAGGCCAAAAATCATGCTTTATATTTCTTTTTTTTTTTGGAGAGGGTTTTGCTATAGGGTGAGTGCGTTCGCCAGACAGACAGAGAGAGACAGAAAGTGAGAAATCAACCACCCTGGGGGGGGGGATGGTCACGCCGCAATCCCTTCTCCTCCATTCTCCCCTCGGGATCTTGGGCACGCACGCACACGCGCACAGAGTAAGTTTTAAGCCACCAGGTCTGGGACGTGAACTGTGGTCGACTTCGTGGGAGTCCAGTGACACAGCCATTACACTAACTGCTGGTCCCCATGCTTTATATTTCTTACCACAAAATACCTTGACTACCTTGACTAGGCATTCATTAAATGACTGATAAATCCATAAACTTGCAAAGGAGCACATTTTCTAATAATGGCTAGCACAGGTAGAAACCTTAAAAATACTTACCAGGGACTCAGTATAAAAATTGAACTTTTGGAATTGGCAGCTGGTATGGTGGGTAGGGTGCTGCACTCTCACATTGCCC
>NW_006159555.1:1963369-1967705 GCF_000334495.1 Tupaia belangeri chinensis
GCTTTCTCTTTCTTCCTCTCTCTCTCTCTCTCTCTGGTCAAATTGAAGAAGAAGAATGATTGATAAAGTTAAATAATTCTTTTTAAAAAATTGAACTTGGGGACCAGCAGTTAGCATAATGGCTATGTTGCTGGACTCCCACGTAGTCGACCGCGGTTCGCATCCTGGACCTGATGGCTTAAAACTCACGCCGGGCACGTGTGTGTGCATGCCCAAGATCCAGAGAGGAGAATGGAGGAGAAGGGATTGCGGCGTGGCCATCCCCCCTGGGGGGATGATTTCTCACTTTCTGGCTCTCTGTCTCTCTCTGTCTGGCGAGCGCACATGCCCTATAGCGAAAACCTCTCCAAAAAAAAAAAAATATTGAACTTTCTAAAAAGGGCCAAAATGACAGGGGAGGAGTAATTATTTTCCAGATATTAAAGAAAATGTAAAGATATACATTAGTTTTATTATTAAAAAACTTTGTGAAAAACATGGGAAAGCATTTTTTAAGAATTACTTATTGAGAGGGAAACAGAGGCAGAACTGCCCATTGGCTCCAGCTCTAACTCCAGCCCCAGCTACAAAACTCAGAGCGCTTCCTACTTCTTGCCAGAAAAGTAGGCTGTTTTTTTTCTCCCTTTTTTTTTTTTGGTTAATTATTTACTTCTCCTTACCCTATAGGACAGCTCTCAGCTCTCAAGCAGAGCCCACTTCCTTCTGCAGGCCCCAGCTGAAATCCCACACCATGTAAGTGCGGTGTACAACTTTTTCTTTTTTCCTCTTCCATATTCTGTTTCCTTCTCTCTTCCATTGCTGTCTCCTTCTCATCCTCCACCGTCCCAGAGGGACTAGGCAGGTATGGAATCATAGTTTTAAAACATCCTATCATTGTGAGGCTCCGAGAGATCCTTGCTCTATATATTGAACCACCTGCCAAAAAGGAGAACCTGCTCTTCAGAAATCTGAATAGAAAACTCCTCTTGTGGGAACCACCTTGAACACAGTAGAAGAGAGACTTTGGCAAAGAGGCAATTCACAGCAAAAGGGAAGCAAACTAGTTCCCAGTGGCAGAAACATTGTCCAGAAAGGTATCCCAAAGTGAATACATCACCCAATGCCTAGAAGTCTCAAAAAAGCCTCAAGTTTGAAAAAAACCAGGAAATATGTCTCCATTAAATGAACACAGTAACTCCCCTCCATTTCTTGAAAAAACAGAAGTTATTAAAATGTCAGAAAAGAAATTTAGAACATTTGTAGTGACAAAACTCTGAATTGGAACAGAAAAGAGACAGTGAACTCCAGGAGATGAAGAAGTCCTTCCACAATTTGAAAGAAATGGATATCATAAGAAAGAATCAAATGGGACTATTAGAAATGAAGTCTGTAACATAGGAAATCAAAAACTCTCTTGAAAGTATTAAAAGCTGATTAGAGCATTCTGAAGGTTGAATCTCAGATATAGAAGACAAAACCTCAGACTTAGGGGAAAAAAAAAAAACACCAAAAAGATAGAGAAAATAACCCCCCAAAATGAGGATAATATATGAGAAATATTAAATTCCACCAAATGTCCAAACATCTGAATAACTTGTTTCCTAGAAAGTGAAGAAAATAATAAGGGCATTGAAAATTCATTTCTTTGAAATCCTGGAAGAAAATTTTCCAAGTCTAGAGAAGCACTCAAACATCCAGACCCAAGAAATACAGAGGACCCCAAATAGAATCAACCCAAGAAGATCCTCTCCATGGCACATCTTAGCCAGACTGGCCAAAACCACAGATAAAGACAAGATACTAAAACTGGCAAGAGAGAAATGTCAAGTAACTTACAAAGGTCATCCTGTACGACTAACACTGTACCTTTCAAGAGAAATAATACAAGCTGGAAAAAATGGGAATACATATTGAAAGTGTTAAGAAAGAAACAATTTCAATCAAGATTATTATTCCAGAAAGATTATCCTTCAGATGGGAAAAAAATTATTACAGTCTTGCCAGATAAACAAAACCTAATGGAATTTACCAACACTAGACCAGCTCTTCAAGAAACTCTGAAGAAAGTCCTGTTCCAGGAAAACTGAAGAATGAACAGACAGGGAAGTGCTTACACATCTTTGTTTATTGCAGCATCATTCACAATTGCTAAGACATGGAACCAACTCAAATGTCCATGAACAGAGGAATGGGTTGAAAAAGTGTGGCATATATACTCTATCGAATACTATTCATCCATGAAAAACAACAAGTCCCTGGCTTTTGACAGAAAGTGGATGAATATGGATGAATATGAATATGAATATGCTGCTGAGTGAAGCAAGCCAGATTATGAAGGAGAGACATTGTATGTCTCCACTGATTATATGCCGAATGTCCACACTCTATGGCTGAAACTGAATGACTAGTAGATACAGAAACATAGAAAATGATAATAGATACCAGATACAGTGTGGGAACAGGGTGAGAGAAATAGAGTATGAGGAAAGACTTTAAGGAGAAAAATAGAGAGGCAAGACATTTATGGGACAAAGAAATGGGTTATTATATGTTGATAATAACATGTATAGTATCTCCAACCGGACTGGTGAGAAATGTATTCATGTTGGAACACTCACTTTATAAGCTAAGTGACATATGTGATTGAATGTATAAAAGAAATTAAAATAAAATTTAAAAAGAATTACTTATTTAATTTTACTTATCATTATTATTTTTAAAATTTGCTTCAGGACATGTGTACTCACCAGAGAGGGAGAGACATACAGAGAGAGAGAGAGAGAAGCAATCTTCCAGGTCCTTGAACTGTGGTCAACCATGGTGGAGTCCTTAACAATCATGTCACCTGGTTGCCCCAAGGAAGTATTTTTTTGTCTTATTTATTTCCTTTATTCCATGAGAAAGACGAGAGAGAGAGAGAGAGAGAGAGAGAGAGAGAGAGAGAGAGAGAAAGTACTAGAGGGACAGTACCCTCAGCAGGGTCTTGATACCATAGCTCACTTCTACGTTCCTGGCTAGAGGCAACACACGTGCCCAGAGTTCTGAGGGATATCTCTGCATGCAAATGCAGAACTGTTCCATGTGGATAAAGCTTACTGAGTGGGTTATTTTATCACTGCACCATTGTACATTTCCAGAAATATTTTTTCCTGAACTTTTTTTGAAAACTGAAAATATTCTTAGATTGGAAAATTATGATATGATTGATAGTGGATGTCATCAGAAGACATCACGAGATATGAAAATTATATGTAAAAGAGAATGTTACAAAATATATTAAAGTGTTTACTTCAAGCTAGGACTGTACTGGGAATCAGTCCCTTACCTCAAAAAACTCAAATTGATACAAGGACAAAATTATACCTAATTATAGTTACTACTCAAAGCTGTTGTCCATTTCCATTCTTTAGCCTATACTTTTAATCATGTGTTACCCATTCCTCTAATTAACCCTGGTACCCACAGAAGACATTACTGAGATCTTCTATAAACTTTATAATATTCAGAGGATCTCATTTACTTACAACCAACACATGTATTTGATTTTTCAGCGACATCATAATTCTATAGCTTGTGGGAGTGGTCCAAGTTTTCCTCCATTTGGCATCACCTGGCCTACAAAAGAAATGGTACAGAATATACTCTATATATTTGTACTTCTGGCAAAAACCTCAAATTTTCCATTTTCCAGTCTCCTTTCAGAGGATCAAAGGACATGGCCCAAAGCATAAAGTATTGCAATTTTAATGTATTCTTATTTAGATGAGTATAAATATTGTCTGAGTTTTTGGAAGAGAAGAAGATAAATTACCTTTGTATTTTATATCTGTGATAACACATATTTATATTCATTCATATCACTATTCCTCTTGTATTAGTTAGAAATGTTGTGATAAGATATTCTATTTTCATTGACATTAGTATATCAAAACACATGGCATTTCCACTCCAAACACTTATTTTTGTGAGCAGTGTTTTTTAGGGATTATGTCTCTTATTATAGATATGGTTGATGCTGAACTATGTCTCATTGTTGCACTTAGAAATTTTCATCTGTGTGTAATTGAACAAATTGGAAAAAAATTCCAGGACCATCTTATTAAAATATATTTTCCATAAAATTGTACTACTTATCAAAATAAATAAAAATTCATATCATTTTGACCAACTGTGTGCTAATAAGAGTAACAATAATTCACATAAGAAGAAATTATTAGCAAGTTGAAAATTTTTAGGACAGAAATCTTAAAGATTTTCTTTCAGTCCACATACATGTTTTTGGACAGGCAAGCATGATAGTATGAATAATACAAATTTTAAAACATATTAATATCTTACACTAAGATACTAATTCTTG
>NW_006159555.1:1967819-1986129 GCF_000334495.1 Tupaia belangeri chinensis
AAAGTAAAAAGTGTTTTTCAGTTTCTTAAGAAGTAGGCATTGAGGTCTATGATACGTAGCTGCTATGTAATACCTAAAAATGATAAAGAAATAAATTTTTAATTTTCAAAATTGTCATTCTATTCTTTACCTATATTTAACTTGATAATAAAAGTTGTAAAAGTTGACTTAAAAATGTGTAAAGGGCTAAGAGTTGTTTTAAAAGATCTTTTAGCATTTACTCAACCAAAAAGCTCAAAGACCACTGTTTTACCTGGCATTTGTTGTAGTTTCACTGAGTGTGTGACTTATCAAATTGTAATGCTGAAATAGGTGTGAAATAAATAGAAAATAAAACAGAAATTCATATAAAAACAGAAACTCAGGGAAGAATCTATAGTGGGCAGAATCAGAGAGCTAAGTAGTCATTGTTTTTAGAGCAACGAGCACCAAGAAAAATATGAAGAATTGTGAAGCTGAGAAACCCTAATAGGCAGATCATTCTAGGTGGCCTTGGATCATAATATAAAATTGCTTCCACAGCTATTCCAATGGGTGGTGTGGAACAGCATGTCAGGTGGCCATAAAGGATAGAGGCACTCATTCCTTCATCTGTCATTCTGAGAAATTGTTTTTGGCTGAAGAGGGCTGCCTTCCCTGATGTCATATTCCCTTATTCTCTGAGTAGGTAAGAACTGACTGATTCAACGATACAAAAGCAGGAGCCTCCAGTTCCCTAATTTGCATCATGTTTTTAGAGTAATTTTAGCTTTAGAACTATGACTGGGACCAATCGAGGTTTTGATTGCAACTTCACGGCAGTCCAAATTCTCTATTTGCTCAATCCTGCTTCTTTCACTCTTTCACAGATGATTGAAGGAAGAGCCTTTCTTGATAAAATTTATGCATGCAAATGTCCATTTCTTAGTGTCCCTGGGAAACCTGACTATATATTAGTGGAAAAGCATTACTGGGATTTGATCACTGAAGCAATGGCATCTAACCCTAGTAATCATAAATTAATATTCAATACTAATTGAAAGCCCAGAATTTCAAATTAAAAAAATAATCCTGCCTTTAAAAATGACAATTACAGGATTTTTATGTTTGATAGTTGACATTACTACCTTCATAGGAACCAGTTAACCAATAACTGTTATACAATGGCAAAACTGCATACAAAAGATGATAAAATTACTATAAGATTTAAAATGCTGGGACAACTTCAAATAATTATTGAAAGTGTGACATCGAATATATTTTTCTTATGTTTTAGTGAGCAGTAATGATTGTTAGAATAGGTAATTCAAGAAAGAGTATTCTCAAGTATCTCTTCTTTATATGCCTTAGAAAATTCCAGTCTACACGAATTTGCTTAGTATTTTACTATAGACTAGAGACTTAAAAATTGACATCAAGTGCTTTAAAAATGCAATAGAAAAAATAGAGTAAAATCAATAATAGTGTGAGGAATGACTTGAACAGCTTGTATTTTCACAGTGGTCATCAAAAAGTAATTTTATATCCAATAATTTGTATCGATTGTTTGTAGAACTGTAATGCATTATGCCATAAGCCTGGTTGTGCAGTTATAAATATATGTGCCATTTTGTTGGTCTTGTTTTTTATTTATTTATTTTTCTTATTTTCATTTTCTCTAGAAGGAATCTTATTTTTGTAATGTTTATATGTGGAGCAAGATTCAGAACCACAACTATTAATTCAAAACAGTTTCAAGCATACAATTGGTACTCTGCTCTTTGGGCTGTGAAGAACAAGAGTAAAATATATGAAATAAGATACTATTCAAGAGAAAATACTTGGGAATCATCTACATTGTGATAATCAGCTACTGTGATTTCTCCAGGAGTCTATAGTTGAATATTTTACTAAAATCGTGATTGTGCCATTTAAAAGCCAAAAGATACATAACCTAGAAAATGCTCAGTATAAAACATACCCACTATATCGAGAATTTCTAGCCTAGGTAGATATTACCTCACCAAATTTTATTGTCCGTGGCTTCTATATTATGGACCTATTTTATAGATAGAAGTTCTTTGTAATTTTCTTTTTTGTTCTTTCAGCCTTAACCCTTTTTGGGTGAGAATGATGCAATGGAAAGATTTAGTTGATTTACTTATTGAGGTGCTAAAAGCAAGACTCACCTAATAACTCTTACATGGACTTAAATAGACAGAATAAATCTTGATACTAGGAGGGTACTTCTCTGATTGCCACAGGGAGTTTTTATGTCAGTTTGGAGGGAGATGCTGGAAATAGCACCACGAATAATAATAATAAGGTCATCAAGTACAGGAAAAGGGAGACAACCCATGAGATGTCTTTTTGTTTTTGCTTTTGTTTTTCATTAGGCTGTTGTGCAGGATGTGTAAGAAAATGTCTGTTCTCTGTATCTCCTTTTATTCAGCAATTTCTCAACACTGGTATAAAATGAGAATGGATCCTATTTGGGAACAAAAAAAGGAACTGTGTTGTGACTCTATCTCTCAGTAAACAAGGAAGTAAGGAAACTGCATGCTGGAGGCTGATATCTAATTTATAGAAGGAGGAAATATTTTGAAAACATGGTTTTCATGGTTTTTAACTACGGCTATAGCATTTACTATTGGTATAAATGCTTATTTAACTTTTTTACACCTGTTTCCTCATCTGAAAGTGAAAGTATTAATGCATTTATTCAACAAATATGTGCCTCAAATTATTTTCTCCAGTTGCATAGCAGTGCACGTAACAGAAGTTTCCTACCCTTAAGAGGAAGACAGGTAATAAATAAGCAAACAAATAGACAAATAAGATAATTACAGAACAAAATAATAAACTTTTGATAAGAGTGATAGATCAAAGGTGATGTGATAACGGTTTAGTGCTTTAGAAGACTGTGCTTTAGATAGATTGATCAAATGAGCCTTTGGGAAAATGATATTATGGTTTAAAAGTGACATTTTGGCTTAGAAGCTAGCCACTGAAAAGCTTAGAGAAAAGCATTTTAGGCAGAATGGTGGCAAACACAAAGGCCCTGGAATGAAAATGAGCTAGAGGTAGGAGAAGCATAAAAATGGATAGAGCATTTGAGAGAGGCAAAATGTGGTCTCAGGTGGTGCTCTAAACCAGCACATGATAGCAGTAGCTGTTGAAATGTTACGCCAGTCGTTGAAGCTCTAAAACTGTTTCTATTACAGTTGCATTGGAGAATTGATCTAATGTTGGCAGGGTATTATTGTATTTAGTAGTGAAGGGTTTAATGAATAAATTGGTAAGCTAGCAGGCGGTATACTGAGTATTATTCACAAACGTACTTGCTGGCTTCCTAGACAAACTTGTAAAAGTTATATAATGTCAGCCTTGATATCATTGATTTCCTAAACTACTCTCCTACAATTTTATAAGGCTACTCTGAGAATTCACATTGGAGACATTATAACTAGCACGTTCTCTATAAGTAGCTGTATTGTACGTCATATCTGAGAATTATGATATGTCGTGCCTTGTGACCAACATAAACACAATTTAAGAATTGGGCCAGCTCCATTGTCTGGTGGTTAAGTCAGCTGGATCCCACAGAGCTGACCTTGTAATTCAAGATTTGGAACTGGCAACTTGAGAAGCACATCCAGCATGCATGTGTGCATGCCTGAAATCCTAAGGAGTAGGAGAGATAGAGGAGAAGGAATTGCAATATGACCATTGCCCTATGGGAGTTCCTTTCTCTTCCCCTTCTCCCTTAGTCTCTCTATCTCTCTAGGACAAGTGCATGTGTTCTCTAGGAAAAAATAAAAAGAATATCATTTTACTTTAAATATTTGTTTAATTTTAATTTTATAATTGCCATTTTCCAAAATGTACCAATTCTTAATGTGGCGGAATTGATGTTAATGCATAAATTATCTAAATAACACAAAAAAACCTCACAACAAAAGTAGAAAGAGGCATTAGACATTTACTAAGATGATTTGAGACCCTGATATAATGTAAAGAACTGTGTAAGAGTTGAGATTTTACTTTATGTTATGGACTGAATTGTGTTCCTTCCTTACCCTCACTAAATTCATGTGTTGAAGTCCTATCTCCCAGTATGACTGTATTTAGAGATAGATCATAAAGATGTGCCCTAATTTGAAAGGGCTGGTATCCTTGTAAGAAGAGGAAGTATCCTTATCCTTGTAAGACACCAGAAGTATTCATGTGCTGGTATCTATGAAGACACATAAAGAAGACAGCTATTTCTAAACTAAGGAGAGAGGCCTCACCAGAAACCTGCCAAATCTTAATCTTGGACTTCTGATCTCCAGAACTGTGAGCAAATACATTTTTGTTGGCAATGTCCCCCAGCTAATGGTATTTTATGTTGGCAGCCCAAGCAAACCAATACATCCTAATTTCAAACCAACATATTTCAAGCTAACAAGTTACTACATGCTGTTTGAGGGATGCTAGTAGAAGCCACAAGACTCTTGAGTCAGAGACAGAACCTTTGTTACTCAAAACAGTAACAACAGAGAAAATATTAACATTGTCTTCCACTGGTTCTCTGAGCTCCATTTTCCTAAGGATTAGACAAAGAGGGCCTAGCAATTTCTGTACACATGTTGTTTCCCTTACAGCAGAGGAACCTTGAGCTCAGAAAATAGTACACTCCAACGGCTGTAAGTTTGCTTTCCCTTTCCTCTGGAGGCTGTGATTAAAACCGCCTTGTTTTCTGAAGAAAAACACCATGTAAAAAGATACTCTAAAATAAAGACAATCAGGGTTTATATTTATTAGATATGCAAATCCAATGGAGAATTATCTCCCAAATACAATGTTGTCCTTATAAAATAATAATAGTCTCAGGAAAGTTATGCTCAAAGCAAAGCAAAGCTCTATAGTTTCATTCAAGACTCTCATTGCTTACATGAAAGAGAATAACTTCCATCTTGAATGTCTGGTGTTTCTTACAACTTAAGTCATACTATTTTATTATATGAACCAATTCTTTAAATTAAAATATTTCTTTACAAATACAGAAACCTTGGACTACACAAAGGCTTTAGTCACTTTAAGGTAAGATAGGAAGTTGAAAGGAAATAGTAATTAAGAAACCTACTATTTGAACAGAACCTTAACCTTTTTCCTGGGTTTAAGTCTTAAGCAAATTTCTCTTAACCTGTTTTGCTTTTGATTTATTAAAGCTAAAACTGCTTTTCTTGAAATTAAAAAATACATTTAAAAAAACCTATCGAATGACCACACTGAGTGACATAACCCCAGCTAAGTGCTACTTTTATAGTATGTCTATTTTGCTCACTGGGTTTTATGTCTAAAGTCAGACATGTGTTCATGGATATGTATATATCTGCTGCACTTGCTATTGAAAGTATTTAATTAAGATCTTTTGTGAAACAATAAAATGTGGGGGAAAAAAGGCATGGAAAAAAACTGTAGATACCTGAGACAGTGTAGGAAGAGGATGGGAAATGGCATAAGGGTGAGAGGTAGGGAATCAAGGGAGGAAAAAAAAGAAACAAAATATATAAGAAACAAGAAATGGAAGATTATTTGTTGATGATATAGTGTATGGTAATATCGATTGAGCCAATATACAAAAGAAATTGATCTGGTGACTAACAGACATTTATAGCTTTGAAGATAGAACCCAAATATATTTGTAACCTCCACTGAATACAATAATTATTGTTCAATTTCAAGGATTTCAAGGAGGCTGTAATAATTTGTGAGTTTTTTTTTTCTTCTTCCCACCCCTTCAGGATAGTTTTCCCAAAATGGATGAAATATTGTCTATTGATTGATTCCTTTTGGATCTCTCTACATGTTCCATGCACAGGGACTAATTTAATGCAAAATATTGATCTTCATTTTTATTTAGTTCTGAAGTGTTACTGATTAAAAACCAAGTCTGTTGTGTAAAATTATTTTAAATGAATGGCAACAGACTTTAAGAGCAGTCTTTCTGGATTTCTAAGGGACGTAACTCTTACAACATTGTTCAAAGTCCCTAATGACATTTATCACTGAGATTGGCTGTAACTCTACGTAACACTCTGTTTTCAGGAAAGAGCCTGACTATATTGTAACTTTGGAAATAGTATTCGCTTATTCCTAAAGTTGTCTTTTTTTTTTTTTTTGGAGAGGTTTTTGCTATAGGTCGCGTGTGCTCGCCAGACAGACAGAGAGACAGAAAGCGAGAAATCACTTCCCAGCGGGGGATGGCCACGCCACAGTCCCTTCTCCGTTCTTCTCTCAGGATCTTGGGCACACATGCACACGTGCCCAGTGTGAGTTTTAAGCTACCAGGTCCGGTTTGCAAACCGTGGTCGACTACATGGGAGTCCAGCGACATAGCCATTACATTAACTGCTGGTCTCCCTAAAGTTGTCTTTTTGAAGTTTGATTTGTGTTGACTCACCAAAAGAACACAGTAAGCTAGGCCCATTGACTACTGTTAAACAGGAGTCAGGGCTTGTCCATACCATTCAAAGTCCTCCCAACATCATGATGTTTGTTTAAGCAGCAAATCTATTAGTGTTCAAACTTCACAATCAAGCATAAAGCACAAAATATTACAGCAAGAATAACAGAAATGAAAAGCCACTTGTAAGTACACAAGGGCATGTTACTTCTGACCTAATTTTATTTTGTACGTAGGAATTTTCACTATTTTTTCTTTGCTTTTACTGCCAGTGAATTCACAGTAAATTCTGTGAGACAGTAACCCCATGGGGGATGGTCACACTGTAATATCTTCCATTATTGAGGTTCAGATAAAAATTTCATTTATACTATTATTGCCTGTGAATTCTTTGTGTGTTTTTAACCTACTAGTTTAACACAAATCTAAGACAGGGAATTCACAAATTTCCCTTTCTCTGTTGCTTCCTCTTAAACAATTTTAATATTTATAAAGATTTTTTAATATCCTTGTTTTTATTTCAATCAACTGGTCTAGTAATATTACTCTAACATGTATTGAAGAAATCATCCTTGGTAATTAATGTTAAATAATAGTCGCAATCAGGCCCAGCTACATGGGCGTCTGACATCTTCAGCTACACGGCAGCCTATGCTTCAAAGGCCCAATGAATGGTTTAACATTCGCTGTTATCATCTTGACCTTCTTAATATTTGAACAAGGGGCCCCATGTTTTCATTCTTCACTGGATCTCACAAGTAATATAGTCAGTCCTAGTTATAGGTTACAATGTATTTATGATTTTATTTTCATTCTAATTTATCTTTGGACTAAATCTTCATCCAAAGATCCATTTTATTCCATTTCTATGTACTTAAATATGGACATGGAGAATATGACAGATATATTTTTTCATCCACAGTAAATTTTCCGTACATGCACCCACATGCATGGTTTATACCAATGCACTAGCTCATATGGCTTGCTTAGCTGTATGCGCTGGTGTGTATGTGTGTACATGTATATATGTAGTACGAATGACAAAGGCATTCTTTAATCTTCTCCATGTTTATATTTAGATGCATATAGCAAGAACTGAATGTATCTTTGGGCAAAGAATCAGTCACAGAAAAACAACAGCAACTATTTAATTAATTAAGAACGTCAAAAAGGTATAAAATGCCAAACTATAACCTTAAGAGGACTATAACAAAGGTAGAACTTGTGTCTTTACAAATAGGATTACAACATGTAAAAAAGGAAAAGCTAAATAAAATGAATACAGTGTGAATATATTGTCACAGTTTTATACTAAATCACATAAATTTTAAAAATCAATACTGAAGTTGAATATTCAGGCAATGCAGATAAAAACCAGACAGGCATAAACAATCTTAAAATACAATATGAGGTTCTGTTTAAGCATGCAGCTTATGTCTGTACATCATTGGTATTTGGGAGAGGAGATAATATTTCTTCCCTTGTTTTTCTTTAAGTTTGGAAACTAGAATACTTTGGCAGGCCATGGATTCTGTAGTAGGCCTGTAAGCATTCTGCTCTTCCCAAGATAAAGGGTAATTACTGAACTACTAAGCTCCTACACAACTTTTCATGTTTCTCTATGTTCCTCTTCATATCTCCAAAGATCGCTTTAGCATTTTGCTACACTCAGCATCCACAGAAAGCTCAGATGGGAAGGAACTAGAGTAAAGAGAGATGATTAAATTTTAACATCTTACTCTTTAATTCTCATTAGTCCTGTCCAGAATTCATTAAGGTGTCTGCACATGGGCCAATAACTTGTATACGTTACGGTTAAGACATTCTCCTATTTGAAGATTCAGGAATAGATCAAGAGAAGCCCCCAAAGGCTCCTTCTAGGCCTACTGTAGTATTTGCTATTGAATTTATAAAATGTTGCCCTTCAGGGTAAAATCACCTCCTAGCCCAGAGAAGATGAAACTTTTATTTAAAATGTATAAGATGGCACAACATCCTGTAGCAGCATATATTAAAGTATGTAGAACTTTCGATCTGTCACACCTGTACTCTGCTCTTTTGTGAGTGTCACAGTAGTATATAAGAAATAAGGCATAATAAAACTTTCAAACATTTGGGGCTTAAATGAATAACATCTTCATGTGCATTGGGTAAAGATTGATATCAATGGATAGGACAACATTAGAAGTTTTTTTTATACTAGTTTGTATGTACAGATGGTTCTTACTCTTAATGTTGTCATCAACACTAAATATTTGGGAGATATATACACGAGAGCACTTCTTAAATAGTACATTCCTATAGGTGCACCCTTAGTGGCAAAGGTGCTAGCACAGAACTGAGTGATACTAGAGCTATGTGGGAAGTCAGAGGGTTTGGATCCCAGGTTTACCTAAATGTGATGGGTGTGTCCTTGATCCTGACTGACTGGAGAGTGAGGAAGAAGATTGTGGTGTAGGGGGACCCTGTCAGGAGTCTGCATCTCTCTCATGAAAGAAATAGACTATGGAAAAAATAATAATAATAATAGCATCATGTTGAGTAACAGCAAATATGAATGTAGTATTTGGGACAAGAATTATTAAATCTTTGTGTAGTCAAATCTTAAATTCTTATATAAAAAACTAGTATCAATGCATAGAACAATGTGGAAAGAATCTAGCCACTAGCCACATTATATAAACTTTCTACATCTTCATTTCCCAACTTGTATAATTATGAGGTGGCCAAGAGGTACCATTGTCATCTCATCTATTAAAGTAATCTAGCCTTATGAGAAAGATGTAATTGTTCATTTTGTGTCTTTAGTCATAACTCATTGCTTTATTTGTTCATCCATTGGTTGATTTATCTAACAAGTTTCTCTTGACTGATGTCAAGTCTTGTCTTTAGCTATGGAGGTTCAATGGTAAAGGACATGGGGCACAAAGAGATAGGGAAGACATTTTGGGTCCTTGTTTAGCTTATAGTCTAGTGTGTGCAGCAGATAATAAAAGAATGACAAAAGTAAATATGCCCTTGCAACTATGATGAATATATTAATGACAGATTACATGGAGTTTGGAGTGCATGTGATCTAGTCAAGAAGAACAAGGAAAGCTCCCCTAGAAGTTCTATGGTAGAACTGAGGTATGGGAGAACAGGCAGAGGTAATAATAAGAAGATAAAATGAAACTGAAATAGTAAAGAGCAAAATCTTAGTTAATAAGGATAGTTTAATAATAGACGAAATGAACATATGCCTCATATCAGGTATAGAATCGTATGATCTCTCTGGCCCCACACAGTTCATGGAAATCTTTCAGTGTGACTTAAGTTGCTCTTCTCTTTTTTTGTTTCATCTACTTGTTATTAATATTTCTAGCAGTTGAAGTTTTGGTGCTCATTGAAACACCTGTGTTAGCATCAGCCTAGGGCAAATTAATGCTATTATTTTTAATTGCTGGTTGTGCAATAAATCAATTTTTCAGTGACATTTTCTGTGTTCCTTTGTTTTCATGCAAAGGACAAAAGAAGCTGAGCCATTGACCTTCCTGTTTGTAGGTACACTCACTGGTATAGTGGGCTTAAAACTGATATGGTCTACATATAGTTGAGAAATACATGAATTGGAACCCTTCTTAAAGGTTCAAGTCTCTAAGTAATTGAAGGTGTCTATGTATGCAGTGTTTTTCATATGATTGCATAAGTCCTTCAACAGTATATCCTCACTCTCTAGTAGCACCAGCAAGAGAGCTTTTTATTGAATTTGTTCATCTCTTTTTCATTTGGGGGCTGACCTAATAATTTAGAGGAAGGATGTTATTTTGTCGTCAGAAAAGTTAACAGATCTTGCGTGGTACATTTAAAGAACTTTTGGCAATTCAGAAATCCAACTTCAACATTGAATTTCAGAACTGAATAGCTATCATATTGCTTACGTCCAGTGAAAAATAAATAACATAAACATTTTGTTTATTAAAATTAGGAGCATTCACTCTCTCTCTCTCTCTCTCTCTCTGTGTATATATATATATATACCTATAAAACAAACTCTGAGAGATTCTGATTATGTGGGAAGATAATGAAAGTGCAATAATGCATTTCCCAGAATGACAGCTAGTGATATCTGTAAATGGCCTTCGGTAGAAGAAAGAAAACACACTGCTCCAATCAATACACAGATAGTCCGTAATGTAAAGATTAGGATCAGAATATTTAAAAATTTAATACTTTGCCACTCCATATAGCACTTTGGAAGTCAATATCTTTGGAAACCTGGTCCATTTCCCTTCTTTGAAAGCATTATATATTTAAAGTTTTAAATTATTTATCTGGTCCATGTGATTAAAAATGAAAAGTTAGTCCATCCATTATCTTCTGCAGCTGCTCTCTGGATATTAGATCTCCCCATCCTGAATGCTTGATTTTTTTTTTCTCTTATTCTGTAAAAACTCAATACATATATTGAGAGAACAAAAGTAACCTCATCTACTCACTAACATCAAAGGATGCTGACACTTAAAAAATGAACAGATGCGGCTGTGTATGAAACATATAAATATTTTTATTCAACTCTGTTAGTATCAGATAGTTAAACATATAAAATGTAGTTAAGTGGCAAGAATACATACTTATTTTTTTCCTGGTTAATTGTGATGATGAATTTATTTATCTTTTTAAAAATGTACTTTCTAAGTTACTTCAAAGTCAATTCTTCCAGAATATGAACATTTTCAATTGAGTTATTTTAGTTCTTTTTCTATTAATATGAGAATCGTTACCATGAAAGGGAAGGTTATGTTTAAATAAAGTGGGAAATCATTTTAAAAATAGCCATCACATTTAATGTAATTTCCCACACCAATGTAATTTTATGGTTATTAATTTGCTTGCCTTTAAGTAGTTTTATTTTCTTATGTGTTTCCTTTTAATTTTACTGAGACGAGAATTGTTGGTTTTGCAATTGCTATCCAGTTTGGATAGTAAAATATGACTTTTCTGATTTATTTTGAGGGTTACTAATATTAAGAGAGAAATAAGTAGTTTTACTATCTTAACACATCTTTTTGTAAATGTGTTTATGTTTCTCCCATGAGATAGAGAGAGGATTAGAATGTGGTGGCCAGGCAGTTCAACATGGTCTTCCCATCACAATTCGCTCATCGACTGGGGACCATTGCGGTTCACTCTCGTTCGTACCAGAGCACACATGTGGGGACCTAGCTTGTTTAGGGAGGTCTCAGGATATATAGTCGGACTTTTCCCTGTGTTGCCACTCTTCTGCTACTATCCCCATCCTTTTCTTTTTTTCTTTTTCTTCAATGCTTCCTTATCATCCTTTTTTTTTTTTTTTTTTGGAGAGATTTTCACTGTAGGGCGCATGCGCTCGCCAGACAGACAGAGAGAGACATAGAGACAGAAAGCGAGAAATCACCCCCCAGGGGGGATGGTCACACCGCAATCCCTTCTCCTCCATTCTCCTCTTGGGATCTTGGGCATGCACGCACACGCGCCCGGCGTGAGTTTTAAGCCACCGGGTCCGGGACGTGAACCGCGGTCGACTACGTGGGAGTCCAGTGACATAGCCATTATGCTAACTGCTGGTTCCCCCATCCTTTTTATTCTGAGTTTCACACACACACACACACACACACACACACACAAATACTTAAAATATCTGAAGAAGGGAATACTGAAAAAAATATGATATCAAAGAAAAAATAAAAATTCAAAGACCTCCAAATATTTAAAGATGAAGAGAAAGTTAGACAGGACAACAGTGTATTTTCTATTTTATGCTGAAGGAGATGAGAAATAAATCCTTTAGAACATTTCATAGACATGTCCTATAGTTCCATGGACATTTCATCTTGCCTCCTAGCTCACAGGAACATTGATCATTACAGCTTTTGTGCATTGGCCACAATGTGTAACAGTTTCTCTCTCTCTTTTTAGTTTAATGCCTAAGATCTCCAAGATTAACATGTTTTCTTTTTTGAGAGGTTTTTCGCTATAGGGCGCGTGCGCTCGCCAGACAAACAGAGACAGACATAGGACAGAAAGCGAGAAATCACCCCCCAGTGGGGGTGGTCATGCCGCAATCCCTTCTCCGTTCTCCTCTCGGGATCTTGGGCACGCGCGCACACGCGCCCGGCGTGAGTTTTAAGCCACCGGGTCCAGGACGTGAACTGTGGACAACTACGTGGGAGTCCAGCGACATAGCCATTATGCTAACTGCTGGTTCCCAACATGTTTTCTTTTACTTTACCTGAAGCAAGATAAACTAGCGATTGGAAAGATGGTCCAGTTGAAGAGTTTTGGCATCTCTGCTGGTTATTAACAAAATACTTAAGACCAAGAATGGGTTGTTTATTCTACTTCTTTGGAGCCCTTTGCTCAAATATGTATATTTTCGCAGAGCTGAACTTTGAGCACAATACAGGGCAGGCACATCCCAGTGATGCCAGACCAATACAGGCAATCTTCAGAGAATTTGCTCTTTCATCCTGACTCTTACTCAGGTGGACATGAAGTGTTGATCTCCTTGTGTTGTTCTTCAGTTAAAATTTCAGCTGAGAATAGAGGTGTAAATTTGGTACTTCCAACATCATCATTTAGTAATTTATGTAAAGATGAAATACATGATGAGAAAAAAATTTATATTCTGCTATCTTTGCTAGTTTCCAAGCTCTGTCATACCTCAATTATTCTCAGACCTTTTTATAATGGGTTTGTTCCTCTGGTCTGCATACTGTGACTGTAAGTTATGTCCAGCATGGCTATTTTTGAAAATAATATCAAGAATTAGAAACAAAGAGACCAGCAGTTAGCGTAATGGCTATGTCGCTGGACTCCCATGTAGTTGACTGTAGTTCGAGTCCCGTACTTGGTGGCTTAAACTCACACTAGGCGCGTGTGCGTGTGTGCCTAAGATCCTGAGAGGAGAATGGAGGAGAAGAGATTGCAGCATGGCCATCCTCTCTTGGGGGCTGATTTCTCGCTTTCTGTCTCTCTGTCTCTCCTCTCTGTCTTTCTGGTGAGCACACTCACCCTAGAGGAAAAGTCTCCAAAAAAAAGAAAAAAAAAAGAATTAGAAACAAATGACTGAACTTATAGTGTCATAATAATATACTTATCTACTTTCTATGCAGGGATCATAAGCACAATTATATTAATGATATAATAAATAGCATTTAGAAGGAATTAGATATAAACTTATAATTTACTGTGAATAGAAAACATACTATTTGTCAACATGAAGGCCTTGTCTCAGGTCGTTCCATTTTACTTCTTGCCTCGACTAGATTTTCCTGTTCCCATGTGTCTCACAATATTATCTAATGTGGACTGCAGTGAGCATTGCACCTTTGTATTTGGATCATTGTAGCACTTCTTTACATGTATGTCTTCAGGGAAGACAGCATCCAGTGTCCACATCTATTTTAGCAGTAGCAGTGCAATCCGGATAGCTCCATAGTCTACCAATTTCTACATACAAACAAGATCACAATATTAATATTCAAAATTTGATGACTTCCTATATTCACCAGTGCAGTGTAAATTATTTATCACCTTTCAACACTTTAACCATGTCATTAAAAATAACAATGATTAACATTTATTAACTTACATATGTACCTGACATACTTTTAAATATGTGTTATGTACATTTTCAAATTTAAGATTCATCACAAATCTAAGAGATAGGTAGTGTTATTATCCTCAGGTTAGAAATAAGAAGGTCCAGACACAGAGAATTCAAGTAACTTGCTTAAATTTTATAAACTACCTGACACATGAGAATTTGAACCCAGTTCTCTATAACCCAGAATCTGTGCTCATACATATTCAATATGCCATTTGCTGGAAATGTTGTTTATTTACTTACAAATGGTCTTGTTAGTTTTCTTTTTCATATCTTTTATATCTATTTTTGAAAAATAACTTGAGGGTTGATGGTAAACCATCTTACTACTTTTTATCAGTTCTCTCCCTAAGGAACCATTCCTGATGTCATTGAGCTCCAAGACTGTATGTGTCTGTGTGTGTGTGTGTGCGCATGCATGTCTGTGGTGTGTGTGTGTGTATGTGTGTGCATGCATGTCTGTATGGGTGTGCACATGTTTATATATTCAAAACTAAAAAGTAAGACAAAATATGTGTACAAATATTCAGCTACTTGTCTAATTTAGCATTCAGTTAGTACTATTTTATCTCCACTATGGGGTGTGTGTACATCAGTTTCTACTATCATGTTTATGTTTCCCTCATTCATGAGTTAAATAAAATTATGATATGCATTCACTCTGGTATTTTTATGTTTGTTTATTTATCTATTTACTCTTTGAGCAAGAGAGACAGAGAGAGGGAGAGGGCATCTTCAACCAGGTCCCAATGTCATGATTTACCCCCAACCCTTGGCTAGCCTGATATATGGACACTCACTTGCCAGGCATACTGAGGTAGGTCTCCGGACTTGAACTGAAATCTTCCTAGGTAGGATTGCTTTGTAGAATGTGTTTATCTCTCTACCGTCCATTCCTCTCACTGTGGCTGGCATTTGAATAGGATTACTGTTGTTTTGTTTTGTTTTGTTTTTGTTTTTGGGTGCATGTGCTCTATAGAGAAAGACAGAGGGAAAGTGAGAAACCATACTGCAATCCCTTCTCCAGCCTCTTCTCAAGATTTTGGGCATATGCACACGTGCCTGGCATGATTTTCAAGCTGCTGGGCCTGGGATTCCAACTGTGGTTGGTCATGTGGGAGTTCAGCACCTTGATCATTATGCTACCTGCTGCCTTGAGATTACATTAGTTCACATTTGATCATTATACTTTGGAAACCTGCTTTAAGATAATGCCATGATTCTTACAAATCTGGTCATACTACATTTATTAATCCAATTAATGAAGACATCATATACTAATTGCCATCAGATTTCCCCCTTAAAAATTTTGTCCCCACCAACACATTGGCTTATAAATAAATGTTTAACTCTATTAAACTCAGATGTTTAGATTACTCCAAACTTCAGTTAAGATTCAGTGGGAACTCTTGCTACATTAATCATATTACATCACTCATAACTATTAAGTTCATTTTTACCCTCTTGGAAATAGAGGTTTTGCATTAGAGAATTTGGAATTCCTTGGATATAGCACAGTACCTGGAATATGTTGCATATCCAGCTGATACTTACTGAAGTAAACTGAATATACAAAAGTCCTTTATTTCTCCTTATTTATTTGTTCAGACTTAACTTTGACTATAAGATGCTTACTAACAATAAGTCTCTTCAAGGTGTTCCTATCTCTTTTCGGTTCTGCAAAATTCTTATAATTTGTAACATAACTGAGTAGCAGTTGCCCTCTTTGTTGAATTCTGTGCCTTTTTTCTTGCTTATTAATTTGAATATTTTCTGTTTGCCTGCGAGCTTATTCTGTGTTCCTATGATCAGACTTTTTGTTCTATCTCCCATTACTGAAGGGCTATTTTATCAGTTGAGGACTTTTGTTAGAAAAAGTGCTATAGTACAATTTTCAAAAATGAAAGTCATGACTTTCATAGCAATATAAAATGAACATGTCAGAGTTTTAATTTAACTCTAATGATAGAATCAGTAAGACATTAAACCTGGTTTGAAGATGAACTTGAGGAATTTGGGTTTTTGTAATATATAAATCAAAGAAATGCAGACATAAATTTGCTAATAGATACATGATTGGTTAATGGTTAATGTAGACAAGAAACAGTAATATTTGGACTTCTCCTGACCAAGTCATTTGCATAGCTATCCTTTTTCTTAACAATTATTTATTTTCTTTCTTTATTATTATTATTATTATTAATTTGACCAAAGACACAGAGAGAGAGGGAGAGAAAGGGAAAGTGAGAAAGCAAGCTGCCAGGTCTGAACCTCGAACTGAGGTCAGCCGTGTGAGAGTGGAGCACCTTCTTAACCACTGTGCCAAATACCCGCCCCATGCATAGCTATTCTTTAAGAATCATTTGCAATGCTCTTTAGCAAAGATTATTTGTGACACCTATAGAGCAGAATTTTCTGCATCAAAATCAGTTTTCTACAAATTAACCTTTAATATTAAATAATTATAAAATAACCTAATAAATAGTAAATTTGCTGTCAAGAAAAAAAATCAGATAAGACCCAGAAGGGATGAGCTAAAAAGACCAAGTCCCAGACCCAGTGGTTTGAAAATCATGCCAAGCATATGTAGCATATGTGCCCAAAATCCAGGGTGGAGAATGGAGAAGGTGGTGACGTGGCCATGCCCCCTGGGGGGAGTGATTTCTCACTTTCCTTCTCACTGTGTGTGTCTCTCTCTGGAGAATGTACACACCCTAAAGCCCAAAACCTCCCTCTCTCTCTCTAAAGACAAACAAACAAACAAATGAAAAAAACAGCAAACAAACAAAAAAAAGCTGTGATTATGTCTTTGCCTATTTGATCAATTTTCACAAGTTTAATTGCCAGAATGGATTAAGCTGAAAATGGATCCATGTGTATAAACATAAATGTTATGACAGGTCTCCATAAAGCTGAGAAGCATTTTCCCTGTGTCTAACACAGATCAATTTTTATTTATTTGTTCTTTTTTTTTTTTTTTACCATTTAATGAACACTGGCCTATTGGCTACTTGGTATTCTTTTGAAAGTATAGAGTTAACTTAGATAAGAATATTTCTCTACGAGTCAGAATGTCAGAGTGCATTGCTCTCTGACCAAACATTGTAAGTAATTAATGAGAAACACCTAGACTGAATTTCAAGTCCTTTATTTATTTACTTATTTTTTTAAGGCTTTTGCCATAGGGCGCATGCAGTCCCCAGAGAGAAGCAGCCAGAGATAGTGAGAGGGAAACTGAGAAATCAGCCCCCGAGGGGGATGGTCATGCACAATCCCTTCTCCTCCATTCTCCTCCTGGGCTTTTGGGAACACACGCACACCCAACCCAGTGTGAATCTTAAGCCACCAATTCCAGGACTCTAACCACAGTCAGCCATGTGGGAGTCCAGTGCCTTAATTGCTACACCACCTGTTGGTGCCAAATTTTGAGTCCTAAATTTTATACTTTTCTATTTTATTTTTTAACAATCTCTCAAGAACTAAAAGAAACCAACTTTGAGGAACATGAAATTCCTAATGAGTCTCAACATTACAGCAATTGAAGAAACATATTCAGATAACAAGATAGCAAAGTGAGATTCCAAAGGTGAATAACTCTTTTAATGAGAATATAGTCTACACAACAGAACAGGTCATTTTTATTTAATTCAAGCTGGCTAGCCAGAATTCGCATGCACATTTTGTAAGTAGAAATAGTGGACTCTTCATTCTTGGTGGCATAATAAGGGTTCCAAAATATTTGTCGAAGGGATTACATACTAATAAAAACCAAAGATTTCTGAAGGAAAATCATTTATTTGTAGTGAAATTATCTTTTTATTTCAATTTATTTATTTGCATTCATTCGCTGTACATCATTACAGCATACAAAATGAGATTTTCCATCCAGAGTACACTGTATATTGTCTCAATCAAGCACATCAACAAACATGTTATTGTCAGCAATAATCTTCCATTACTTGTTTTTTGTATGTTTTGCTTTTTTTCCCCCATCCTTGATTCCCTATCTCTTACCCTCTGCCATCTCCCACTCTCCACCCACACTGTCTCTGGTATATATGTTTGCTTTCTATACTGTTTTCCCCCCACATTTTATTGAATTACTAAAGACCTTAATTAATCTAAATATTTTCACAGTAAACACAGGTGATATATACATTTCCATGAACACAAGTCTAACTTTACGTATCTTATAAAGTATCACCTAACTGGGGCTATATATCTTACTGCAGTCATTGAATAGATATATTTTTTTTTCCTGAAACTTTTTTTTT
>NW_006159555.1:1986190-2002380 GCF_000334495.1 Tupaia belangeri chinensis
TTAAAAAAAAAAAAAAAAAAAAAAACACACAAGGGCCACCTGCTGGTGGCACAGCGGTTAAAGCACTGGAGTCACACATTGTTGACAATGGTTTGAATCCCAGATCTGGCAGCTTGCTCTCACACACTCCTTCTGTCTCTTTCTCTGGTCAAGCTTAAAAATAATCAATTAAATTAAATTAATAATAAAAAAGAATATTTAAAACAAACAAACGAATAAAACACCCACTAGGATCTGTGGCATACATGTACATGAAACTTTGATTCACTATTTTTAAAAAGTACTCATACAGATCCTTTTGTGGTTCAGAAGCGAGATGATTGGGTGTTCACACCTGTGCGTGACATGTGCCTCCCTCCTGGCACAGTACCCGTCTGACGTGGAAAAAAAAATACTTATACAGATAAATATTTGACTACACTGGGGGTGTCTTAGAGAAGTTAATTCTAAACAATTCAGACAATCTTACTAAATAATGCCAGTATTATTTTCTGTTTTTCAGATGCTTTTAGCTTATTATCTGATGGTATCCTGCAGACAACAAGATAGAGGAAGACCAAGAAAACACTGAAAAAGCTTCTCCTAAAAATCAAGTTCCTGAGGATGATTCAGAAATATCCATGGATGTTACCAGATATCTTGGTATAGTTTCACTCAGCATTATAAAAAAACAATTACAGGGGTCAGCAGGTGGCATGGAGGTTAAGGTGCCAAATGACCGCTCCATGGTTCAAGTAACAGACCTGGCAACTTGAAAAACACACTAAGCACATGTGTGTGCGTGCCCAAAGTCCCAAGAGGAGAATGGAGAAGGGACTACAGTGTGGTCATCCCCCCTGGGGATTGCTTTCTCACTTTCCCTCTCTCTGTGTCTGTCTCTATCTAGGATCTTATGCTCAGAACAAAATATTGATGTTCAATTTATTCATCCTCAACATTGGATATTTGATTTTAAATTAATTTAAGACAAAAATGAGGTTAAAGTTTAGTATTTCCACAAAATATATTTTAATCAACAGAAAACTAGTTTAAAGGTATTCCAAGCATTTGAAATGACTACCTCTTCATTAGTTTACTTCCTCTGAATGAACAGAAAAGCAGTCTTCCCTGTTTTAAAACAATGCCCTCACCCACTCGCATATTCTCATTCCTGTGAGAATGAAACAATGACAGCTGACCACATGAAGTCAGACTTGCTCTTATTCAGTAAACTGCCTTTTTTTTTTTTGAGAGAGAGAGAGGTTTTCGCTATGGGGCGCGTGCGCTCACCAGACAGACAGAGAGAGACATAGAGACAGAAAGCGAGAAATCACCCCCCAGGGGGGATGGTCACGCTGCAATCCCTTCTCCTCCATTCTCCTCTCGGGATCTTGGGCACGCACGCACAAGCGCCTGGCGCAAGTTCTAAGCCACCGGATCCGGGATGCAAACCCAGTCGACTACGTGGGAGTCCAGCGAAATAGCAATTACGCTAACTGCTGGTTCCCTGTTTCTTTCAAATTCTTGAAGTTCAGTCTGAATGTTCAGGAGCAAGCAGACAGAGGTGATCTAGAATCTCTTTGCCGTTCTTTTGTGATCGCTGGTGCATTCAATTCAGTAGATATTGAGGAATATTTTAACCCTATTAGTATTTTTTAACTACAGTGCTCTTAGTTCCGTCTAAAAACACATTAAATGGATATTGGAGGGTAGAGAGACAAGAAAAAAGAAAATGAAAAAGAGAGAGAGAAGCAAAAACAAAAAGAGGAAAAAAAGACAAAAAAGAAAAAAGAGAAAAAAACGAAAAAAATCGTAATTACTGTTTTTTGTTTAAAAAAAATAATCACAAAATAGAAAACCGCATGGCGCAGAGACATGTGGAACCTTCTTCTGAAGGCCTGGCTTCTTCTGCCGGGGTGGGAGGACTAGAGCGATAATTAACAAGATAAAAGGTGGAGCTGAGGGCAAAAGAAAAACTTTGCCTTTAAAAAAAAATGTAAAAAGGAAAAATTACAAAAAAAGGGAAGACAGAAGCAGGCAGAGACAGAAACAGAGATACAGAAACAGAGATAGAAGGCTAGGGATGTGGGGGCGGGGGCTCCCTACTGCTAGCTCATTTGCTGGAGGCTGAATTATCAGTAGAAAAATCTTCATTCCTTGAAATACCTAGTTTGCTGTAGCCATGTGGAACCTTCTTCTGAAGGCCTGGCCTGTTCTGCCTAGTTTGTTGGAGCCATGTAGAACCTTCTTCTGAAGGCCTGGCCTCTTCTGCCTGTAATGAAATTATCTTGACAACTTTGATTTTGACTGAGATATGTTTTGAAAGTTATGTTTGAATTTCATGTCAGTTTGTTGCATTTGCTTTTGTTGTTTTATGTTTTTCTTCCTTCTTTATTGGATGTCACCGTCTTGAAATATAGTATTATCTGGATTCTATTTTTAAATTTGTTTTGATTGCCTGAGAGTGAGTGTGCTCACCAGAGAGAGGTAAAGCACCCCCAGGTAGGGCGTGATCATACTGTAATCCCATTTCCTCCATTTCGCCATCTTGTCAGGATTCTGGGCATGCACACTCACACATGTGTGATGTGTTTTTCAAGCTGCAGAGGCTGATTTTCAAACCATGCTTGGCCATGCAGAATCCAGCTCCCTGCACATGGGGCTTAACTGTTGTGCTACGGGCCCAGCCCCTATGTAATTCTATCAAAAATCCTAAGCTGTTAACAATGAAAAAAGCAAATAATTTTACATATTATGAACTTGCTTAGTAAATATTTATGTAAGTATTCAAACTATTTATCATGTGTGAATCATAAAAAAAATTAAAATGTAATTTTCTTTATTGATGCTTGCTATCTAGAATACCAGCAAGGATTTCCTTCTTCACTGCCCTTAACAAACTTCTTGAGTCTACCATGAGAAAAATCATATTTTTGGCTTTTTCTCTGCCCAGACAAAGGATCATGGCTTTACTCTTGGATGTGAATTTAGATGTTTTCCTTCAAATCATTTTTGGGACATGGAGAGAGGAACTGGGAAGCTTAGATCTTACCAACTCGCCCATCCAATTTATTTTCTTATTGCAGGCCCACTATATGGTCATTCTACGTAGGCAATGGCATGTAAATGCTTTCTTTCTTTCTTTCTTTTCCCCCTTAAACCTCCCAAGGGATCCTGTTATCCTAACAGAGTCTACTATATATTTTTATCACAAAAGAAAGGGTGTGTATGACAGGATTTTAATATACTTAGCTGACAGAGGAAGAGAATAAGATAGCAACAGCTCTTTCTATCTGGTCAGTAGTTGAGAGGATAGCAGGAAGTAGCAGGAGGAAAAATGACAATGATATGAAATATCGATCCCAGCTCTAGCCTGGACCATAAAGGAATAAGTAAGAGGATAGAGTATGGAAAGGTCACTTTTTCTAATGTATATTCTACTACAATAATATTCTACTAATATAATAATCTACTATTGTAATTCTCTATAAAAATCATTGTCTAAAATCTGTATGAATCAGGGCCCCCATGGTAGGAAAAGAGATATTTTTGAAGTAATTGATCATATTTCCACAAATAGTAGCTTTTTACATTTAGGACCTTGATTTTGAATTCTTTGGTTTGTGCTCTAGAGTTCATCAAACAAAGAAGAAATGATGAAGAATTATTTTCCTATGTTTATCTTTTTTTTTTCTTCCATGAGAAATAAATATAGAGAAAAGAAAAACAAAGCACTTCCTATAGGTTCTTCATGCCAATCCCACCTCAGCCCCACAGCCAGCCAGGATCATGGGCATGTGTGGGAGTGCCAGAATGTACGAGAAGACCTCAGGGTGAGAACTCGGGACCAGCCTAAGTGCCTCAGATCACAGGGCTGCATAACTGCTGAGCCACTAGCGCTGGTCAATGAAGAATTTAAAATCAGTGTTAATGTATCTGTGACAGAAACCTCTGCACAAAAAGCGTAGAAGTCATGATTTCCTCACACACACATCCCTGCTGCCCCCACCCCAAACACTTTGTGCATCTCATCATGACTGGTAAAAGAAGCATTTTATGAGATGTTCGATGTAAAAGATTTATTACAGCTGTAATTTAAACTTTGGCAAATGACTAAGAACAGAAATGTGCATTAATAGTAAAAACTAATAAAACAATATTCAGCTGAAAGTTTGACACACATCCAGTAGTTTCTCCACCCACAGTTCAAGTGTGAAGCGCATAGCGCACTGGAGGCAATTACATTTTCAGAATGAAAGGAATTATGATTCCTGATTCTTGCGCTTACTCATTTCAAGTCTTGCTCAATTGCAAAATGTAACTATAGTTTTAATAACCAGTGTTACCCTGGGAGAATGCTTTAGGAATAAATTTAGATTAAAAAAAAAATCGACATCCTTTACCTAAGTGGTAGATTTCTCTCTTGCTCAGGAGCAGACTGACAGAGCTCACTCACCTTTTTATACTCCATAGGCACTTGCATGTTTGCAACACAGTCTTTCAGCCATGATCTAAAATAGCTCTTTCCAAACTGACTTTTTTTTTTTTTAACAAGCCTTTATTGTTTCATAGCTGTCAGGAATTTCATAAATGCCCCTATAGAAAACCCAGTAATAGGTGAATAGGAAATAGATAAGTCAGAATGTGATTTGAGGAAAGGAAAATGAAATATAATTTATTTTAAAATATATACATGTCCCTAAATTACTTTTTTTTTCTTTTTTGGGGGTGAGAGGATTTTGCTATAAGGCGCGTGCACTCACCCAAAAGACAGAGAGAGACAGAGAGACCGAAAGCGAGAAATCACCCCCCAGGGGGGATGGCCACGCCGCAATCCCTTTTCCTCCATTCTTCTCTCTGGATCTTGGGCACGCACGCACACGTGCCTGGCGTGAGTTTAAGCCACTGGGTCTGGGACTCAAACTGCGGTCGACAACATGGGTGTCCAGTGACATAGCCATTACACTAACTGCTGGTCCCAATCCCTAAATTTCAATATGAAGCAGAAGAACAATTTTTTTTTGTTTAAGATTTTTGCCATCGGGCACCTGTTCTCATTAGAGAGGAGAGAAATAGCATGAGACAGTGAGAGGGAAAGTGAGAAATCCCTCCAGTGAGGGATGGCTATGTTACAATCCCTACTCCTCCATTCTCCTTCTTCGTTTCTGGGCACATGTGTACACATGCCTGCTGTGAGTTCTGAGTCACCAAGTCTAGGATTTGAACCATGGTTCGCAATATGGGAGGTAAGCATCATAACCACCACACCACCTGCTCGCACTCAAAAGACACATTTTTTAAATTCATTGCAAGCCTTTTGATTGCATCAGGAAAATTATGTAAGTAGTATTCAATTAAATTCTGGGACCACATACTTCCTTTTTTGGCTGTTGGTGGGTTTTTTGGTTGCTGTTATTGTTTGTATAGATCAAATTTATTTCCTCCTTAGAATCGAGATGACCCTGCTCATCACAAACATCCTACAACCCTTCCTTCACATCATATTCCCAAGAATCTGGTAAGTGTTCAATTCTTGTGGAGGAACATAGGTAAGTGTGGCATTAAAGTTGCTGCCTCTTTGCCATTTGCTGTTCTTCTACTGTAGTTTAGTCTAAAACCCTTTTGCATTGTTAGACATTGCACATGATTGCAAATGTAAAGGGAAACATTTGGAGTCTTTCTGGACCTCTTTGAAACTGGTAACCACACCTTCTTCAAAATTCCTTTGGATTCTGCTGCAGCAGCTACTATGTTTACTTCCTCTTACTTCACTGTTCCTTGTCAATCTCACCTATGGAGTCCTCTGACTTCACACATTGCTTAAAATACATTATTTATTGGGACCAGCAGTTAGTGTCATGGCTATGTCACTGGACTCCCTTGTAGTAAACTGTGGTTCCAATCCTGGACCCGGTGGCTTAAAACTCACTTCGAGCACTTATGTGTGCGTGCCTAAGATCCTGAGAGGAGAATGGAGGAGAAGGGATTGTGGCATGGCCATCCCCCCGGGGTGTGATTTCTCACTTTCTGTCTCTCTGTCTTTCTCTGTCTGTCTGGTGAGCGCACGTGCCCTATAGCAAAAACTCTCAAAAAAAAAAAAAAAAAAGTGTTGTCTTGGGAATAGAAAATAATTGCATATACTACACAATTTAAAGGTCAAATAATAAATGAGTGAAATAAATGTTATTTCATTCCTTTTCCCCCAGTAATCCAATTTGTCTCCATTGAGCAACTGTGATTAACAGTATTTTTGCATTTCATTTTATTCCAAAGAAGCTCTCTACAGTAGAAAATATCTATGTTATTTTCTCTACTACTTATAGGATATTATAGTTCTCATTCTTTAGTTTTGTTTAAAAATGTTGTAGATATTATAGCCACCAATTCCATGAGAACTATCTCATCATTTTAATAACCTCATAGTACAAATTAATATATGGCCAATTGATTCATATTTAGGTTGTTTCCATTTATTTCCTAAAAAAGTGTGGTATTAAATCTCTTTTTGCAAGTTTCAGTATGTACTTCATTAAGTTTTTCTATAAATAAACATTTTTTTTCAATTGCCAGAGAGCACATATGCTCTCCAGATAAGAACAGAGAGAGAGAGAGAGAAAGAGAGAAAGCACCCATCACTGGGATGTGGTCACATCAAAATCCGTTCTCCATTTATCCATCCTGCTGAGATTTTACGCATGCATGTACACATGTCCAGTGTATTTATCAAACCTCCAAGCTCGGAAGTTGACCTGTGATCAGCCATGTGGAATCTAGTCCCTTTAACCACTACACCACACAGCTGATCCTAAAAGAAATTCTTAGAAATAACATTTCTAGGGGACAGAAGATGGTGTAGCGGTTACATCACTGGATTTCCACATGGCAGACTGTGGTTCAAGTCCTAGATCTGGTGTCTTGAAACCCATGCCAGGTGGGACCAGTAGTTGGTATAATGGCTGTGTCACTGGACTCCCATGTAGTTGACCATGGCTCAAATCCTGGACCTGGTGGCTTAAACTCACGCTGGGTGCGAGTGTGTGCATACCCAAGATCCTGAGAGGAGAATGGAGAAGAAGGGATTGCGGCGTGGCCATCCCCCTGGGGGGTGATTTCTCACTTTCTGTCTCTCTGTCTCTCTATGTCTGACAAGTGCACACACCCTATAGCAAAAACCTCTCCAAATAAAAGGAGAATATTCTGGCCCCTAGAAATGCTGAAATAATAGAATTAATGGTTAGAAAGGGGTGAAAGAGAAGAGGTAGCACATTTATTTAACATATATACACATACACACACACACACATACATACACACATTTATATATGTATAAATATATATATATACATATTTTTATATATAGGTATATATATAGCTATAGGGTACATGTACTCTTCAGAGAGCCAGAGAGAGAGAGAGAGAGGGAAAGTAGAAATCACACCCCATGGGGGATGATCATGTTGTAATCCTAACTCCCCCAGTCTCCTCCTGCCATCCTGGGCACACATGCACATGTGCCTGGTGTGATTTTCAAGCTGCCAGGTTGGGACTCAAACTACAGAGTTGGCTGTGTGGAATCCAGATGTCTTGACCTCTATATCACCTGGCTGGCCCAATTTCTTTAAATTTTAATACAGGGGATAAAGTTAAAATTTAAAATAGGTTTGTCAAGTAATAAAACTATAAGTATATTAGAAGATGTAAATATAAATATAAAAGAAAGAAATATATTGTGGTGGGGGGAAGAGGAGGATGTAAAAGAGAACAAGTTAATCAGTGTTATTTCAAAAATAGATATATAAAAGTAAATACTGCCAACTTATTTATTGTAGGTAGTAGTGACTATTACTATAACATTCATAAAAAGAAATTTGGAACTTTTTTATTTATTGAAAATAAAAATGCATGTATTGTTTGGTTCAGAATTTTTCTAAATAAAAATGCATGTATTGTTTGGTTCAGACTTGTTCTCGGGTCCGGGACTTGAACCACGGTCGACTATATGGGAATCCAGTGACATAGCCATTACGCCAACTGCTGGTCCAGAATATTCTCCTTTTCAGAAACCTAAAGTTATAGTGAGTTCTTTGATTAAGCCAATTTCAATTATGAAATGAAGAGAGTTTACTTTTTCATTGTTGCCTAGTCCTCAAGTCCAGATCTCAAATCTTGATTTAGGCAATTTCATCAAGTGTTATCTTTCCCTCTTCTTGAGGCTTAACTCTTCTGGGAAACGTCATCTTCCACAACCTAATCATATGGGCTGAGAGTGGGGAAAGGATGGCATTTTTAGAGCAAAATCAAATACTTATTACCTGGTAAAAAAGATGAAGACAGGCAGGCCGAACAGCAGAAGTCCAGAATAATTTTAATTGATTCAAAATTATAATTTAGCCCATTATTTCCTATTCATTATATTTTAAATTATAATTCCTGGCCACAGTCAAGTCTAAACATGCATCTTCTCATGATTCTCTTCACCCTCTATTACGCATTAAATTTGTGTTCCTGGTACATCAGTTATGTAATATTTTACAAACATGATTTGTTACATCCCTTCATGTGCTTTTGTTCATATAAACAAAATTTCTTTTTGTTCATTTGCTGTAGGACTTTACCACTCACCCAAGAAAGAGAAAAAGAGAAAGAGGGAAAAGTTAGAAATTACCTCCCATGGGGGATGGCTATTCCACTGTCCCTTCTCCTCCATCCTTCTCTTGGAATTTTGCACAGGCAAATATGAGCAACAGCATGATTTTTATGTTGTTGGTCTGAGACTTGAGTTGCTCAATGGATCCAGCCCCCTTAACCAACATGCTTCTGGCTGGCTTAAAACACCAAATTTTGAACACATTTTAAGTATATAGAAAAGGACTCAGTACACATCTATATAACCACCAGTGAGAATGAACAGTTGGAAACATTTTCCCATATTTTTTAAATCTCTTTCTTGTTATAGACATAAAACATTTGAAATGTTTTATGTCTATAACAAGAAGGATACTATTCATGGTCTTTGGACTTTACATAATTAAGTATAAAAAATTCTTATTGTTTATTCAAGAACTTTAATTGATAATGCATTTTATTAAGGAAGCTGTTCAGTTTTCCCCAAAAGAAATTGTGATGGCCGTGAAAATTCACTGCTCAGATTTCCCGCTTCATGGAAAATAGTTGAATGGTTGCCATAGCTGCTGTCTTCCAGGGTCCACTTCTGAGCTGAGGCTACACTTTCCAAGGCTGCACAGTCAAGATCTGAGAGCTGTGGTCCATTCTTGTCCTAAGCCCATTCATGTGTAATGCATAATCCTTTACTGGGAAACTTTGGTTCAAGGACTCTCTATTGACCAGCCCAGAACTCCCCTGTCATTATATAGAGTTCTGAGATGTTAATCCTTTTCCCCTCTCATGCATGTGGTCTGAAGTTTCTCCCTACCTACCTCTCCTTCCTCCTATCTGTCCTCCACCATTCCTTCCTCATTAAATTTCCTACACATCTAATCCTGTTTTGACATGTACTTCTCTGAGATCCTGAGGACAGAATTTACCTGTTCCTGCCGTAGGTGGCATGACTCTGATAGCCCAGACTGTAGGAAAAGGTGCTGACAGTTTCTTAGTTATTTCCTTTTCGCACTTTTCTCATGTCATCTCATATCCATTTAACATCACTGCCTCATGTCTCTCAATGTGCACCTTTCTGCTTCACTTCTCCAGAGTGTAAAATCTTTTTGTAGTCTCCAGCAAGGAAGGAAGAGGACCAGAGTCTAATTCAGAGACCTTACCAATTTCTTTACCCTCTACACTAACTTATTTACTAAGATTTAGCTCTTATGCTATTGCTCTTCTCTGTCCCTATAAAGTCACCTCACTTTAACTCATAAATATGTGCAAGTACATACATCCTTGTGTATTCACACACACTAACACACACGTACACAGAGGCAGGTTTCAGTCCATCCAACTAGGTTGATTGCTACCCAATTTACCTACTTTCTCTATGTGAAAATTTTATTTTATTTTCCTTCAGTCATCTATTCAATTTTTTTAAAGAATTATTTATTTATCATGTATTATGAATCAAGATTTGAGCTCAGATATAGGATACAGAAGCAAAATCAAAACCCATTCACTTTCTCCATTCTTTCTTATTGAAATAAACAGATGGTTCCGGTATAGATATAAAATCACAATGGTTGATGTGTTTTACAAGTTGTGGATGCAATAATCAATGGTATTTTGAGATTATGTAAATGAAAAGTGATTTAAGAAGTCAGAGAAGAGATCATATTTGAATAAGTGGAATTTGAAGGAATATTAGGACTTGCGTATTTCTTGTCTATGAGCATATTAATTTTTAAGGTAAACAGTAAATGAAAAGCAACATTTAATTTTTCCATAGATAAGTATATAGGTAATCTGTAGGTTGCAAACCATGCTGCAGGTTAATAATTCCTATTTTGACATTTTTTTCTATTTAACATGGTATGGCATTTAGACCCTTCACCAGGTGCACCAGTACATCTCAGAACACGTTCAGCTGCTAAAACTGAGATGCAAAATGCCAAATAATTAAAAATAATATCCCTAATTACCAAAAAATGATTGAGTATTTCAAGGAGGAAAAGACAGGTAAAATCCCACTGGAGTGGTCTACTGATTATAGTTGCACAAAAAGGTGAGAAGTGAGGAGGAGGAATAGGGTTAGAGGAAGAATGCCTACCGTGTTATTAAATAGGACCAAGCGTATGGTAGGAATTGTGTTAAAAATACTCAACCATCCTCACCTTTCTTTGTGAAAGGGCTTCATAGGAAAGACTCCTGATTCTTACAATTGTCTCTTTATTTCAATGGTGTCTGTCCTTCAACCTCATGTAGAGTTCCAGCTATTTTTGAACATGGACCATTTTCTGTAAAGTCAAGTGAATAAGCCCTTCCTTGATGCTGTGGAATTGTTTAAAATTTTTATATATTTTTGACATAATAAAGAAAAGGCTTCAGCCTTAAAGAGGTGCTTTTTATCTTTACATAATTGAAAGGTTATGTGTAGAAGAGTCTATTGACTACTGAGCTCAGACACAGCTACTGAATAGAAGCTACTGGGAGTGAGACTTATTTGTAATACAAAACCAAATAACAATAACAAAACAAACAAAAGCACCTTCCATTAACTTAAAAACTCTTAAAATGAAATTAACTGTCTCAAAATAAATTTCCAATCCATAAAGGGAAATCCCAGGGTAGATATTCATTTCATGGCCTGGTGGTGGTGGCGGGGGGACTTTTATATGTTCTTGTATGTGGTCATGAAGAAGTGAATATTAATACAACAGATAAAAGCTGAGCCAGATTAATTCCAAGGTTACTGACTTCTCTGAGTCCATGAATCTACCCTCTATTGACATCTTATATCAATTCTTGGCCACTTAAAAAGCACTGTCTTTCCTTGTTAGTAGGTTAGGCCATTGTTTTGCCTGAGCTTGAGGTCTGCATGAGCTGGATGTTTCTCTCTCTCTCTCTCTCTTTTAATGTAAAATATGGTTTTGATTTGTAAATGCATTCAGGAGCACAGCAATGGGCACTGAAATTATTATTTTTTAAATGAAAGAAAAATAGAGCTGACAGCTAAAGAACTTTCACAGCAGTTATTATTATATGTTATTATTAGCAGCAGCATGTGGTGACATTTTAGGCTCTAAATCCATGGAAATATATCCTAGATCATGGATATTCCAGATGCTAGGGGGAAAAAACAGAAATGCTGCTGTCTGGCTTAACATGAAAAAAAAAAAATTTTTAAAATGAAATGAGATGTCTGATAATTTTACACTAGATAGTGGAGACTGATTTATTCCCATCCCTAGGGGTTAACATTAGGACTTTTCTACAGATATAGCTGTCTGCCACCAAGAATACTGCTCAGAATATACTGAGGAATATGTTGGAGTCCTTAAGCTGTATGAAATCTGTCACATTATTAGTGACTTAACAGCAGAACATCATATTTTATGGAATTAGCCAGCATGGGCCCTCTAAAACATAGCTGAGGAAAGTGCAAACTTGATGTGGTGTGGCCTCATCTCCAACCAGAAGAGGCGCCTTTGTACACATAACTAAATCCTTAGACTTCCTTGAAGAGAATTTCTGGTTTTAGTATTCAAATTTCCCTTGACAGAAATTGGACATTGACGTTCTATATGTCAAAATCAGACAGCACAGTGTAGTCATTAGAACTATAGATTTGGGTCCAGTCATGGTGGTGACTGCTACTAAGATGCTGCGCTCCACAGGCCAGGACCACATGGGAGGCCTGGTTAGATTTCCAGTCCAACCTAAAGGCCAGGAGTGGGAATTATGTGCCTGGGGTTGGATCTCTGTGGAATCCCAGTACTAGGGAGGCTGTGACAGGAGGATCCTGATTTGGAGGCTAACCTGGTAATATGCAGAGTGTGTCTCTATCTAAAAACAGCCAGGTGTGATGGCAAGCAATTGTAGTCCTAGCTGGGAGGCTGAGGCAGGAGGATCATGACATGGTGAGACTTTATTTAAAAAAAAAAAAATGTTATGGGAACCAGCAGTTGGCATCATGGCTATGTCGCTGGACTCCTATGTAGTCGACGGCAGTTTGAGTTCCAGACCTGATGGTTTAAAATCACACCAGGCACATGTGCATATGTGCCCATGATCCTGGGAGGAGAATGGAGGAGAAGGGATTGTAGCATGGCCATCCCCCCTGGGGGATGATTTTGCGCTTTCTGTCTCTGTCTCTCTTGTCTTTCTGGTGAGCACATATACCCTATAGCAAAAGCCTCTCAAAAAAAAAAAAAAAAAAAGGATTTATAATCAAATGGATGAGGCTAGATTTGAAAACATAGCTCTGCTTCTCACTAGATGGTTATTCCTAGGGAGTATCTAATTTCACTATACCTTGTTTTTCTTACCTGTAAAATGTGATTATGGGTGTCCCTCCCCCATACAAGTGTTGTAAATATTTAATTATAATCATGTCAAATCAAGTACTTAGATCTATGTCTAGCAAGGTCATCTGGCTGGCAAATCACAAAACCCAAACACACTATATTGGACCCTAACTCATGGAGAGCAATTCATATTTTGGGTATGACACTTTAACCTAAAACTGAACCCTGTCTGGATTTACCAGAAAGTAATGTTATCTCTCAGGCTAGCCCTTACCAAAGTCACTGACACAGAGCACTTGAATACAGTCCTTATTCATTTTTATTGCACTGTTAATCTAGCAGTGTTACTCAGCGTAGATTGGAGAAACCTTTGCAATTTTGAATGAAAAGTCATTACCTGTATGAGACGGAAATTCTGTTTGGCTACAGAGGAAATTCCCCTACAATGAACACCTTTACCATTTGTCACAAAGTGAAGATTTGACATAGGTGGTTAAAGGTCAGTACAGTGGTTCCAAGATGTAATCAGGAACATAGAACTCTTCCATCATCTTTTAGCCTTCTTTACAATGTGGTTGTGTCTTTTGTAGGGACAAGACAGTTACTACACATTCTTAGCTAAGCAAAAAGAAGTGCAAGGACAGAAGAAAAAGGACACACCTATATCTGACACCTATCCTACAAACAACTTTCTTTATTATTTTTTTTTAACATTTCACCCCTGTATTTCATTACAGCATAGAAAATGAGTTTTCCCAGCAAAAACAATATTAGAGCAGTCAGAGTTATTGCCATAGACATTATCATCAGCAGCTAATTTTCCATTTTTGCTTCCCTTAAATTTTATTTATTTTTATAGAGATTTTTGGTATAGATCATGTGCATTCATTAGAGAGACAGGGAGACAGAAAGAGAGAAGTCATACCACCCCCCACCACCACCACTGCCAGAGGGATGGCCATGCCACACTCCCTTCTCCTTCATCCTTTTCAGGATTTTGGGCACACATGCACACATGCCCAGCATAAGTTTTAAGCCACAAAATGCAGGACTCAAACTAGGGTCAACTCCATCCAGTAACATAACCATTACACCATCTGCTGGTCCTTCCCTTAAATATTTTTGCTTTTTGCTTCTCCCCTTGGTTTCTCTCCCTCTAACCCTCTTCTATTTCCCATCCTCTTCCCACACTACCTCTGGTATCCACAGTTACTCTCCATATTTTCATATCTTCCAATCCTTCAGTTTCTGCCATACAATGCAGACATTTGGTTTATATTAAGTGGGGACATAAGAAGCCTCTCTTTCATAATCTGACTTGCAACCCAACACAAATGGCTAGGAAAAACTAAATGGATTGAAAAAGTGTGGCACAAATTCACTACAGAATACTACTCTGCCATAAAAACAATGAGACCCTGGCATTTGATAGAAAGTGCACAACTATGGAGCATTTCCTGCTAAGCAAAAACAAACAAACAAACAAAACTTTTTTCACCTCCTGTTGGTCAAAACCACGTCAGGCACCTTCTATGTATCTGGAAGTTGGGGAACAAAGTTTTAGTGATTAGTGTATGATTCCACCTCAACAAATCAGAATTTTGAAATGAATGATGTAGAAGATAGAAATGAATATTAGAAAATTTTCTAGTAATCTTGGACAAAGTGAATAAAAATGGAATTGGAGCTTAACTGCCTCCCCCAAACACATTATCATGTTTAATTCCCATAACAAAATAAAGCAAATCTGTAGTAGGCATACATTATAGCACCATTATCAGATATGGCCATAAGGTTTAACACTTCTGAATGTTGGGAATGGAGTTGGTGTTAGTCTGGTTCCAAGGTCTGTGATGTTTGCATTATACTTATTTTCTCTCTTGCAATGTCATTTGTGAACTCGAGGCAGATCATCAAATGGCTGTGTTTAATTCTTATTACTTCTTCTTAGAAATGGTAGATAAGTGGTTAGCTCTGGTTCTGCTGCTATGCATACATCATGAAATTAGTCATGGGATAGGGTTATCCAGCTATGAGAACCATGAACTCACATGTAAGAAACCTAGGGTCTTATGCTTTGTTCTGTCTCTACCAGTTAACTTCTCTGATCCTTCTGATTTATCTTCATTTGTGAAAAGGAAAAAGTGGTCTGACCTTCCTGCCTCATTCTATTCTTGTAAGGATAAAATTAGACAAAAGATGTGAGCGTACTATTAGAAAGTGTAAGTGCTTGCTATACAAATACGAGAAATTATTATTATTGATCCAGTAGTCCAAAGTGGCAATCTACTTGATACTCTATCAGAAGCTTAATTGAGCAGTTTCAGTGCAACCGTCTAAACTGACAGCAGCTGAAGACTGATTCTCCTCTTTGACAAAGTGCAGGACCTGGATGAACACAGTCCATCCTCTCTGGTGCATGCCCCTGGGGATGGACTATCAGCACTGTCCAGGAAACAAATGTAAACATCAGTCTACATGGTGAAATAAAATACTAACTTGTCATAGACCTTACTCATTGAAGATTATTTGTATTAAGAGTGTTTGAGACACAATTTTATCTTCATAGTTCACCTAAAGGGGAAAAAAACCCAGATGATTCAGTTTATTAGGTCAACAATTATATATTTATCAAGTAGTTCCTATGTCTCATGCATTGCTCTAGTATCTGGGAATACAGCAAGGAACAAGAAAAATATGCTTCCTACCTTCATGGATTTTCTAATCTATCATGGAAGAATAACATTAAGCAGTTAATTAAACATATCATGTTTCATTAGGTAACCGAGTATATCACAAATCAGTACAGAATGATATGAAGAGTCAGAAGAAAGAGAGGTACAATGAAATCCTTCTATGTGGGGCACATACACACATGCAGTTACACACATGAACACTTGTTCACACATGTGGCTACACACATATACACATTATTAGACATTTCACAATCATGAGTATGATATGACCTAAACATTTGTAAGTTTGACCTAAGCATTTGTAAATCTTTCAAATTGGCCTCAGTACGTATAATTTGGCCTCAAATTCAGAAAGGTATATCTAAAATATTCACTGACCAATTTAGAACATGAAGGATTTTATAGCAGTAATAGTGAATAAAGTCACAAAGCTATTACAATAAAATAATCTCTATGTTATGTAATATCTTTACTTTTAATATTAGCCAGAGCTTAGTAGAATATGCACATATGACTAGGAATATGATGAGGAATTCTGTGCACATGTAGGTAATAGTATAATACATGCATATACATACATATATATATATATATATATATA
>NW_006159555.1:2002580-2026227 GCF_000334495.1 Tupaia belangeri chinensis
ATCAGAGAGAAATAAGCAACTGGTCTTCTGATGGTCAATTCCCTTTGAATGGAACACTTATTTTGGCTGGTAAATCTTTTCTTCCACAAAATATTTCAGATGTAAGGCAAGACTTCTGAATGATTGTCATTAAATGAAGGTTTCTCTCTTATGTGACAAAAATAACCATTGGCAAAATTTCTCAGATGACTTTTTTGTCCAGTCAATGGTTAGTTTGATAGTCACATGTATGTGTCATGTGTCTGCTAAATATTCATTTATTTATGTATCATGCATGTGCTTTTCTTTCTCCCAGCAAGTCCCAATACTGCAATATTACTTGTTCTTCTATCTTGAAATTATAAAACATTGAAATGTGATTTTAAAAAATAATGCAATAATGTAGAGGAAAGCAAAGCTATTCTACTAAGAAGAAAGCCTGATAGTGATTCTCAGACTACCCTCAGATATACTGAGGATGGCCTCTGTTCTATGACCCTGTCCATGCAGAGTATGTGGACTTCTAACCTAATTTTGAGAACTGGCTCAGACTTGAGAGCTGTATCAATACCTTCAGTCTAACCCCTGTTGTTGATCATGCCCACTGATATAATATTCAGAATTATATGAAATAATTTATTACGTAAAATATAATTTTATTATATTTGTATATAAAATAATTATATAAAGTAATTTTTTACTGAGTTTTTATCAAACTTAAAAGTTACTGAAATGGTATGAGATAAGGTTTAATAAACTGCATGCCGTCATCCAAATCTGGCTTACTACTTATTTTTGTAAATAAAGTTTTCTTCAAATGGTTATGCTTATTCATGCTTTAATTCGTTAGCAGCAGTTTTAGTAGTTGTGACAAACACCATCTGGCCTACAAAGCTGAAAATATTCGCTATCTGTCCCTTTATAGAAAAAGTTTGCTGAGTCATGATATAAAACATATACTTTGGACCCAGTAAAACAGGTATATTGCATTGCTAGCCTTGATCTTTGCTAGATAAAGCACAGGACTTTGGAGTCATTCAAGCCATGTTTGTTTATGTTTGTTTGTTTTGAGACATTTTCGCTGCAGGGTATGTGTGCTAGCCAGAGAGAGAACAGAGAAACAGAAGATGAGAAATCACCTGCCACCCCCCGGTTCCCAGGGAGAATGGTCACTCCACAAAAACCCCCTCTCCTCCATTCTCCTCTCAGGATCCTGGGCATGTACACACACATGGCATGAAGTTTAAGCTGCCAGGTCTAGGACTCGAACATGGCAACCCAGCAATACAACCCTTATGCCATCTGCTGGTCCCAGGCCATGTTTGGATTCCCTACTCTGCTTTTTCCAATTTGTTGGATATTTGTTAAATCATTTACTATCTATGATCTTTGTTTCCTCCTGTGAAAAATGGGCTAATGATTTTTATTTCACAGGGAGATTGTGAGAATTAGATAAAACAATGTAAACACAGTGTTTAGCACATGCAATTGCATAGATTTTCATATGACCATGCAGGGCAAAGGTAATAAACTTTTTTGGAGAGATTTTACTATAAGGCATATGTGCTGGCTGAAGCAACAAAGACAGAGATAAAGAAAGTGAGAAATCACACCCCCCCACTGTCAGAGATAAAGAAAGTGAGAAATCACACCCCCTACTCCCCTCACCCCTGGGGTGGGGATGGCCACGCCACAATCCCTTCTCCATTCTCCTCTCCTGATTTTGGGCACACATGCACATGTACCTGATATGAATTTCAAGCTACCAGGTCCAGGACTGAAACTGTGGCTGTCCAGCATGGGCAGCACTGCGCCACCTGCTGACCACAGCAATGACAATATATAAAGTATTGAGAACATGAGGATGAAAATAAAGCATGGGGTCGATGTAAGAATTAGTGGTTGCTTAGGTAGGTCAGCAAATTGTGTATGGGTGGGAAAGACATAGCTGCTGTCTTACTGACCTTTTGGTCTAGCCTCAGCATTTCTGAGAAGGGCTACCTAGGACTGGAGGCTGCTAGTTCATTCTCTGTGTTTATGCCACCTTTAGTCGAATTATCAGTAGAGAAGGACACCCACAATTTCAATATAACATTAAAAGTAGTAAAATGCATAATGTATAATTTCCTGAGACAATGCTCATTTGTTTTCTCAATGTCTATAATAGGAAAGGTTTGAGGAGTATTCTTGTTTTGGGATACATATTATTATGCATGCTTTATATAACAACTAGTTTAAGGGCATTGAGCTATGGTCTCAGTATTAAATATACATATGATAAATAGCAAAGTCTAGTTATTTGTGATATATAAATATTGTTTCCATCAGCTCCTCCATACATATGCCCATATTCCATAGCCAGAAAGACAGAGACAGAGAAACAAAAAGCAAGAAATTCCCCCCCCCAGGGGGGATGGCCATGCCGCAATCCCTTCTCCTCCATTCTCCACTCAGGACCTTGGGCATGCATGCACACGTGCCCGGCATGAGTTTAAGCCACCGGGTCTAGGACTCAAACCACGGTTGACTACATGGGAGTCCAGCAACATAGCCATTACGCTAAATGCTGGTCCCGAATTTGGTTGGTTTTAATATATAATTATTATTTTTCTCAACTAAAGAAAACATCAGGTTAGTCTGAAATCTTCCTTAACTTAAAAAATTTTAGAGAGATTTCTATAATGGTATCAATTATTTCTTCCTTTTTCACTTGTATGTAGGTTATACAATCTATATAATTCCACTATCGGATTCTGATGTCTAATTTTGTTTTGATAATGATTAGCTCCATAGTTTCCCCCTTAAACATCACCATTGGACATAGTAATCATCAGCATATCAATTCTTAGGAATTGTGCGAAGGCTTTATTGGCATATCTTATTACAAGGGAACATCATTTCATAATAATAGTGCCAAATATGTTAACAATGAGTTACTATATAGAAAATTGATTACTTTAAATTACTTTTGATAAATGCATGTGAATGGAAATTTAAATTAGTGAAGAAGCTGATATTAATATTACTGATTTTTTGTTGTTGTTCAGAGGCTCTTTATATCTGTTTTCACCATCTTTCATTTCTCTAGACCTAAGGACACCCAGAACATTCTCATAACCTCCATGATCCTGAGTACAAGATGCCTAGTGTTAATCAACGTGGTCACTGTGGCCTTTGCCATTTATAACCGGGGAGTGTGATGAATATGCAGACACATTTGTACTGAGTTTCAAACCTACTTGAATCTTTACATGATTCATAGAAGCATCTGCTTGTCTTAGTCACACACACACAGAGAACAAAAAACACAACAACAACAACAAAGATTGAAAGGTGAAATATTTAAGAGCTGTTTGGTTTGATTTTCTAAGATTTACCAGAGTTGCCTGTTAAGGATGTTTAACAGTACTTACTTATAAGGAAAATTATAGAATTAAACCAAAATCAATTGCAAAAACTAATTATGTAAAACAGAACAGAACAAAAAACATGTTTAGTTGAAGATACCTGGTTCTCATCCTCTCTTTCAAATAATCATCCCAATTCCCTTGTATTTTCCCACTCTTTTTTAAGAGCAATTAGAAGCTATGTTTTGACAAGTAAAAGAAAATACAGAATTTAAGTGATGATTTTTTGAGAACTTTGACCATAGCCTTTAAATACTGATAGGACTATTAATTTTTTAAGAATTATTTATTTGAATTTTATTTATTAATTCATTTATTTTAATTTGACCAGAGAGAGACACAGAGAGAGAAAAAGAGAGAGGGAAATTGAGAACACAAGGCACCAGGTTCTGGGATTCAAACCGTCTTCTGCCATGTGGGAGTATCCAGCACCTTAACCACCATGGCACCTGCTGGTTCCATAAGTACTGATAGAACCATTAATTTTTAAGAGGAATTAAACTTGGCCACTATGATCTTTAATGAATAGAGAATTAAGTTAAAGCTATAGGGAGAAAAAGTTTGATATATAATTGATACTTCTTTTTTTCTTTTTTTTTTGAGAGATTTTCACTGTAGGGTGCGTGCGCTCGCCAGACAGACAGAGAGAGACATAGAGACAGAAAGCGAGAAATCACCACCCAGGGGGGATGGTCATGCTGCAATCCCCTCTCCTCCATTCTCCTCTCGGGATCTTGGGCATGCACGCACATGCACCTGGCGTGAGTTTTAAGCCACCGGGTCCGGGACACGAACCGCGGTTGACTACGTAGGAGTCCAGCGACATAGCCATTACGCTAACTGCTGGTTCCCTATAATTGATACTTCTATCAAAAAATTTTATGCTATATTGAATTATCTTAGTGAGATTGGGTTTTCAGTGATTGGAGATGTTATAGCATTAAAGCATAACCATTTGAAAAGCCTATTGCTGAGACTTAATTGTAGATCTGGGTGAATTTTGAGATTCCTTTTAGCTTTGACATTTTGTGAAATCTGTAATGGAGATTTTCATGGACATATTTATAAACAGAGTAAACATGTGCAATAAGGTGACTGTGGATACCTGTGGCTTATCCAATTTTGTAAAAAATCAGTACTGTACTACTTTGTGATTATCTTGTTAGAACCCAGTGATGAGTCTTATGCTGCAGTAGAGTTTCACTTAAAAAAATCATTAATAATCTGAATAGTCCTAAGAAGTTAATCCCTGGCAGGAAGAAAAAGAAGTGATTGATGGGACAAGTATTTCCACACTTCTCTATTGCCTGAAAAATTGAACCTAGAACCTGTAACATGAAAAAGTCTGGAATGGTTCTGGGTATAGGAATGAACAATCTCTAGAGAGTTTATTTAGAATTACAGGCTACTATAATTATATGTAAAAGGAGGATCTATCTGACAATGGCCACGGGAGAAGATGAGTTAAAAACAATCTTCCCAGAGGAAACAAAATCCACATTGGTATTTAAATTTTGGTGTATATGAATGGGATTCCAAGAATAAGGATGGTCATAAGTGGAGACTAAAATATAACTTTTTTTTGCCATGGAGGATAATGTGAGACTGGAGGAGAAAATGGAGTCGGTAAGTGGCTAGCTTATGTAAGCTATGTTAAAGAGTCTGAATTTTATCTAAGAGAAATGGGAAACCTTTCTAGGATTTGAAACAGGGCAGTGAAATAATCAGATAGACATTTAAAAAGCTCCCTTAGGCTATATTTTAGAAAATGGATTAGAAAAGGGTAAAACTGGAAAAAGGAAGGCCAGTTAGAAGGTTGTGTTAGTAATCTGTGTGGACAATGTAAGACCTCTGTCACCGATTTTATAATTATGTTCATTCTAAATCCCTGAATGTCCAGTCTAACCTTAGCCATCGGCCATAAATCATTGTGGATATGTGCCTTTTGTCATCTTTCTTTTGAGGTAAAGATGAGCAGCTAGGTACTTTGCTGAAAGTTATGCCATTTGGGAATTTTTTCCTCTCTCCATTGTCCTCCTGAACCAACCCGGATCAAGGCTATTATGCTGCAGCTGTCCAAGGTTACGGCTTATCATGCAGTTCCACCTATAAGACTGAACTACAATTCCTTAGTCAACTGGACATAAGGAATTCCGCATGAAGCTGTAGGTAGAAGTTGAGAATGAAGAAGCAGTATAGGAAGGATATGTGCCTTGGAAATATCATCCACTGACGTACAATTTACTTTTTTTTTTTTTTTTTTTTTAGGGCTTATTTGACCCTGAGCTCTTAACATAGAATTTCTATTTGATTATGAAGCATTCCTTTGCATGACTGAATTCACAGCTTGTGGTAGCGTGGAGAGGTTCAGACATCACTATTTTTTTTTTTTTTTTTGAGAGAGAGATTTTTGCTATAGGGCGCATGCGCTCGCCAGACAAAGAGAGATAGACAGAGAGATGGAAAGCGAGAAATCACCCCCGGTGAGATGGCCACGCTGCAATCTCTTCTCCTCTATTCTCCTCTCAGGATCTTGGGCACGCACACACACATGCCCTGTGTGAGTGTTTAAGCCACTGGGTCTGGGACTCGAACCACGGTAGACTACATGGGAGTCCAGGGACATAGCCATTATGCTAACTTCTGGTCCCCAGACAGCACCATTTTTAAGAGGTAAGAGTATTCACACCTTTAAAGGTTTGCACTTCATATTCATATAGTGTAGACATGTTTGAGTCCAACTTTTAGTGATCATTTGAGAAAACTATCAGAATCACTTCCATCCACTCAAGCAAACTTGCATTAGTTAAAACACTGAATTAGGAGACCGTTCTTATGGCACCAATACAAGTAAATTGAACACGATCCAGAAAATGTTCCTTCTACTGTGATCTAACATTCTTGGGAGCCACATTTCTCATACAAAATGGAAAAAGAAACATTACTTAAGCTCAGTATACTTAATTATTTCCACAGGTTTTCCTTTGGCCTTCTCTTCCATAGTGTGCCATGATTTGAGTCTGTGTGAAGGTCTAGAGCAATGAGAAGTGCTAGGGTCAGGTTATAATGGCTATCATCATTCTTCTGCAAAGTATGGTCTTAGAGAGGCCATTATAAATTCCTCAGTCAAAGGGAGAGCAAACTCTTCCATGAAGACGAATGTGCTGCTTCTGTTGTCGAAGGAATATGGCAGAATTTAGGCCATCTATGTCTGTAGTTTATTAGAAGTCTGCCCATATGTTCCCTTACTAGTCTTAGGGTCCCATTCCTTTTCATCAGCACTTTATATTCAAATAAGAGATACCATGATGTGAATTTAATTGTACTATAACTTTGTCCATGTTAGGATTTGTCTTTGGGTTTGGTCTCCAGGTCCATCTACCTTAAGAATACACAAAATAAGCATTATTTCAGGTCATCCATATAAGCTAATGGTTTTCATTATTCAGACCCAGAGCTGGAAATTCAAATCCCTGGAGTCATCATTTTCTTTCTCCTAGTCCTCTAGTGTAATTAGAAGCAACCAACTCCTTTATACTCATTGCATCCTGTACAGCGTTTGATGGTAGCAGCTACCTGGCCACAGAAAATGTTGCCTTTGATAGATAATTGGTTGAAACTAGCTACAAGTAACACTTAAGTAATTGTTTTACCATTGTATATATGAACTACAGTGTCCCTTTTCCTATAGGCAATTGGGTCATAAATGCCTTTAAATCTAATCAGAATAAAGAATAATGTCTAGACTCCCATCTTTAGGGTTTTGTTCCTTTAAAACCATTTCCAATGACCAAAGTCAGTGTTCAATCGGGAAGAGATTATGTCTACCAGGGAATAGAAATTTATTATACAAATAAGACATTATGCAATTGTAGAGAAAAAAAAAAGAAGTAAAAACCTGAAAAGAGAAATTACAGAATCACAGAAAAGTCACTAACTAGCTTTTGTGGATTAAAGATGCAAGTAAAAACCAGAACATGCCAGGTAATGTGGGAAACCAGACTTAACCAGCTTCCTGTGTGTCCATAGACCTAGTGGAGAAGTCTATAAGGCTATTTATCGATGTTTGGCAGGATGTGGACATTAGGAAATGTAATTCCAGTTTATCTCATTTGATATAATACAGTACATAATGGTGAGATAATAGTCTGGAATGATAATTTGGAATTAGATTGTATAAAAAAGTGTCCTAGCTCTGGTTACTATAAAATAATATCATACACTGGGTGGCTTAAATAATAGACATTTATTTCTCAAGGCTGAGAAGTCCAGATGAAGGTTTCAACAGATGTACTTCCTGGCAAGGGCCCTCGTCATGTCTTACAGAAGGCTACCTTCTTGCTGTGTTCCCACTTGATGAAGAGAGGATGTCCTGCTGTCTCTTCCTCTTCTCATAAGGATAATAAGGAATCCACCATGTGTGTTCCAACCTCATGATTATTTCTAAGTGTAATAACCTTCCAAAAGATCCCAGGTCCTTATACCATCACAATACAAATTTGGGAGGAGGGCACAAATAATTTAATATATACCCATATGTAAATTATATTAAGGAGTTTGGATTTTTTTTTCTATAAGTAATACTTTAAATACTTTTATTTTCCCAAATGCTGATGGAATGAAACATCTGTATACTCTGAAACCAGAATGACAATATAAATATATAGAGAATTTTTTTAAGTTTTAGAGAAAATATGGATGCATTCCTTCACAAAATTTAAAAGCAATCTCTTAAAAAAATAACTCCTGTGCTAAATTAAACAGACTGGAAAGATAAAACAGAAATGTTCTACCCCTTCTACCCCCAAGACTAAGGCTAAGGACTTACTCAGCATGCTTCAATGACATGGAAATTTACTGCCCCAGCAAGACACAATAGTTTAAAATTTCACACCAGTGACATCAGGAAGGGGTGTCCCAATCCTATGCATGTCAGTGCTCTGTATCAATGTAGTTTGCAATGGTGTTTAGCTGGGTATGGGAAGCTTTGTCATATCTTGTACCAATCTTTGCATCTCTAAAGTATTTTTTCACAGGATAATCTTTTGTGCAGCCTACTCCTCCATCCACTCGATGCATTTACTAGTTGTTAGTCCTGCAATCTCTGATGCAAAGTAGTTGGTCATAGATGCTTCTTTTATGAATGGCCATCCAGCTTCTACAAGCCTAGCCGCATTGTATGCTAGCAGTCTTGCAGCTTCCAGCTGGGTGACCACACAAGCCATTTCGTGTTGGAGCCCCCTGAAAATCAAATATTCTTTTGCCAAACTGCATTCTTTCTTTAAGATACGGAACAGTGTAGTAAACACATCCGTGGGCTAGCCCCAGGATCTGTGCAGCTATTCCTATTCTATCTTCATTAAGACTCCCTATGGCATGCTTAAAGCCATGTCCCATTTGTCCCAAGATATTGGCTTCTGGAACTTTGACATTTTCAAATGTTAATGGGCAGGTGGAAGAAGCTCTAATTCCAAGTACGTTTCCTATCTTCCCTAGAGAAAACTTTCAGTGTCACAACCTACTAAGAAGCAGGTGATTCCTTTATAGTCAACAGAAGGGTCTATATTTACCATCACCAGAAAGAGTCCTGGATAGACAGCAATGCTAATCCACGTCTTTGATCCACTGATAACATAATTTCCCTTTCTATTAGCTCTGGTCTTCAAAGCAAATGAGTTACTACCTGCTCCAACCTCTGAGAAGCAAAAATTTCCTACTTTTTCTGTAGCCAGCTTAAGCAAAAAGGTAGCCTTTTGTTCTTCTGTTACATGTTTTTTAATCAGTGTATTAATTATTGTTTTCTGGAGTGTCACACAAGACAGCCACAGATGCATCAACTCTGACTAATTCTTCTATCACTACGATAGAGAAAAAAATGAAGCTCCCATTCCTCCATATTTTTTGTCATCTTCAATATCTATCAGCCCTTGTTGAAATAATCCTTGTAGCTCAGATTCTTCCTTTTTTTTTTTTTTTTTTTCTTTTTGGAGAGGTTTTGCTATAGGGTGCGTGCGCTTGCCAGACAGAGAGAGAGAGACAGAGAGACAGAAAGCGAGAAATCACCCCCCAGGGGGGATGGCCACATTGCAATCCCTTCTCCTCCATTCTCCTCTCAGGATCTTGGACATGCACGCACACGTGCCCGGCGTGAGTTTCAAGCCACTGGGTCTGGGATGCGAACTACAGTCGACTATGTGGGAGTCCAGCGACATAGCCATTACGCTAACTGCTGGTTCCCAGATTCTTCTATTTTTTTAAATTATTTTATTTAATTGTATTCATTGTCTTTTTTTTTTTTTTTTAATTTACCCGAGAGAGACAGAGAAGAGGAAACTGAGAAAGCAAGCTGCCAGGTCCGGGACTCGAAACACTGTTGGCCATGTGGGAGTCCAACTGCCTTAACCACCATGCCACCTGCTGGCCCCAGTTTCTTCCATTTTTGAATTTTCATCCGCAGTTCAAACCAAAGGAGTAATTTGTTCCTGTGCAAATTTTCTAACTGAGCTCTTTATCATCATTTCCTCAACTGTAAATGTTTGTAGTGGGGCAAAAATCATCAATTATTTGTAATGTGGAGTAGAGCTTCTGACTAGAAAAATCTTTGGACACAAGGAGGAAAATTCCAAGAAGTCACGCAAATTGGGACATTTCTAAGTGGCCTGTACCCATGCAGAAACCTGACTGCTGGACCTTCCATCTGTGCTGAAGGCCGAGTTACTCTTCACTCCCCAGGAATTCAGATTTTATCTAAGGAAAATGTAGATCTATGTTACCATTTTAAAAGACCAGTGAAATGATCAGATTTGCATTTTTTTTTTTTAGAAAGAGATTTTTGCTATAGGGTACTTGTACTCCCCAGAGAGACAGAGAGAAACAGAAAGCAAGAAATCACTCCCCAGGGGGATGCCCATTCCACAGTTTCTTCTCTGCCATTCTCCTCTCAGGATCTTGGGCACACACACGCACATGTGCCCAGGGGGAGGTTCAAGTCACTGGGTCTGGGACTTGAACTGCAGTTGACCACATGGGAGTCTAGTGACGTAACCATTAAGCCATCTGCCCAGATTTGCCTTTTTAAAAGCTCATACCAGTGCTATTTTATCAAATAAGTTAAAAATGGGCAAGATTCAGGATAAGAAGTCCTCTTAGTTTTAGAACGGTAAGTCATGTGAGAAATGCAGGTAAGGTAGATGGGTAATGGCTATGAAAAGAGAAGAACTGTATCAAATTTAGAAATATTAGGAAGGTCAACCCAACAGAATTTGGCTGTAGTTTCTGGCTATGGAAATTGCAAGTTTAATGTCTTTTATTGACATTTGTATTACATGGGTGGGAGCTAAATTGTACCCCTGAAAGGAAATCTATACATTCTTTCTTTCTTTTTTTTTTTTTTTTTGGGAGTGATTTTTGCTATAGGGTGCATGCACTCGCTGGAGACACAAAGACAGAGAAATAGAAAATGAGAAATCACTCCTTGAGAGGATGGCCACACAGCAATCCCTTCTCCATTCTCCCTGGGATTTTGGGCATGCACACACATGCCCTGGCATGAGTTTTAAGCTGCTAGTCTGGGACTCGAACCATGATTGACTACATGGGAGTCCTGTGATGTAACCATTACACCATCTGCTGGTCCTCTATTCTTTTTGTTCAGTTTGTGATTAAAGTTCATGTAGGGCATCTGTATAGAGATGCTGAGTGCATAGTTGGATTTATTTCTAAAAATTTAGAGAAATATTTTTTTAAAGTTTATTTATTTAATTCATAGTGGGAGGAGAGAGAGGAGAAGGGGAGAGAATGAGAGACAGGCACCCTAACAGCACAACAAGACCTTCCAAGCTTCCAGCCAACCAGGCTTATAGGCCTGCCTTTAGGCATACGCTCTGCATGGCAATCCAACACCTTCACTGTGGCTGGACCAACAAAATAATGCCTTATGACTTAATATTCATAATGGCCTTGCTTAAAATGCATAAACCAACAGTAGGGTTTGAACATTTCTTGTACAGTAAGGTGTGAAATTAAGCTGAATTTAAATTACGTTAAAAGGACCCCAAAGAAAAGGCTGTCTATTATACCGGGAATACTGGCTATCAAGAAAGATGAGATTATTTTTTGGTGATCCAATTTAATCTAACATTTCTTCAGTGCATAAAATGTTACAGACTTTGCCGGCTTTATTATATTTTTTATGTGAGTTCTATTAGCAGTGGATTATCCAATATAACCTGGTTTATGTTGCAGAAACCATCCCCCAGTCTCCATATTTTAAAACAACAAAACTGTATTTCTCTCTCAGATTCTAGGTCATGGTGAGCCTGTGAAATTGCCATCATTCAGATGTTGCCAGTTGCTGAGTCAGAGAAAAGAACTCTGACAAGGCACTCACTGCCTTTCAAACCTTATTTATGAATTGACATATATTACGTATGCTCCCATCTTATCGACCAAAGCAGTCACGTGGCCATAGTCAATTTCTAAGTGGGCTGAGGAGTATACCCAATCATGTACTAAATGAACTTGGACCAGAGATGTTTGAGGAGCTATATTAATGATTATTATATTTTATATGTGAAGGAAAACTGAGGCTTATGAGTATTAAATACCCTGCGAAAATCTAAATGAATTTAGCACAGAGAAAACTAAAAGTCACTTCCTCATATTGCCCTGCTGAGGGCCCAGCAGAAAGATGGGAGCATTTTAAGATCCTCAGTTTCTCTTACATCAAAGGAAGTGTAGGCTATTCCTTCTACTTTAAGAGTCTATAATTTCATGGTAGGTGACCATTGTTTCTGTACGATCTAAATTTCCAGGAAAATAGGACAGTGATACTTATAGGTCATGGAGCTTCCACTGTAGGTGCAGCCTAGAAAAAAGTTCGAGATCATTTTACTTAGGAAAGTTTGATGACAAATCTTTTGCTTTGTCAGTACATTAATTGACTCTTTTAGGGAAGTGAAGGCTACTGTATAATTAGGATAAGATTCCCTCTGCCTCAACCCATTTCACTGTCCACAGGAAACAGAGATCACTCTACACTTAAAAATGAGAGTCTGAGCCTGCTGGTGGTCTGTTGGCTAAGTGCCGCTATATCTCAAATGGTTCATGTCCCAAACCCAGCAGGTTGAACAACATATTGGGTGCATGTAAATGTGTAACCATAATTCCAAAAGGAGAAATGGAGAAGGGATTGTGGCATAACATCCCCCAACTCCCACGAGAGTTGTTATCTCACTTTGCCTCTCTCTTTCTCTCTCCTTCTGCAAAATTTAGAGAGAGAGAGAGAGAGAGTGAGTGAGTTTGGCCTAGCCAAAGTGGTTTCCATCAATAAGGCACAATGCGCACTGGCTGGAAGTACATGGGAAACCTGGGTTTGATGTCTGGTCTAATTTAAGACTGGGTGCAGTGGCATGCACCTGTAATCCCAGCTACATGGTGTAACTAAGGCAGGAGTATTGTGAGCACAAGGCTGGCCTGGTGAACATAGCAAGACCCTGTCTGAAAGAGCCAGGCGTGGTATAGCTATGGTCCAAGGTACTCAGGAGACTGAAAAAGAGAGAGAGAGAGAGAAAGAATCTGAATTTTCATAGTAGAATCACAGATTTTCCTTGAAAGACTAAACATTTGTTTTTATATATTATATTTACAATCATGAATGCCAAGTGCTTATTGAGGAATATTATTTGGCATGTAAGTGACTATATGCTCCCTTAGGAAATCAGGTCTTACATAATGTGAAGAAATAAACTGAGCTGAAAATCAAGATTCAAAAACAAAAACAAACTAATGACAACATATGTGTTTTGATCCTTGGTGTCTACTCTCACTCCCAAAGGAGGCTTTAGCAATATCTGATATTTGTAGAATTTAATCATGTTATGCACAATTTAGGATGAATTTACTTGTATGATCTTATTTTGAATGGCTTGGTGATTCTGACTGGCCTGTTCTTTGGCTCAGTGGTCAAAGGGGGTAGACTATGTATTTAGCTCTGTTACATGAAAGAGCAGACTATCACTCACAACCCAGCTTGATACTTGCACTAATGGAAATCTGCCCAGTCAAATCAGTGGAAATAATTTTATAAAATATTTATATTTTGGTGACAGGGCCTTCAGGAACATATTGCTTCTTTGTGAAGATGTTTTTCCACTAATGTTAATAGAGCCAGAATTAAACGTAATGCTGGAAATGGCTCTAAAATCATCCTCATGTTCAGAAAAAAAATTTAACAAATTATTTATTAGTTTTAGGTGACCTCAACTTGAAAATGGAAGCTGGGTTTAAATTAGTATTTGATGAATTTTGGAATACAAGATTGGTCCAGTAGTGTTCTGAATTATCTGTGGAAGAAAAAATAAGGAATAAGATTGGGTCTCCTTGTCTTGGACTAGGCAAGAATTTATAGCCATTGAAGATAATTTCTTAAAGACAGAAGGAATGGTGGGAGAGAAAAATGATAGCTGGCTTGTGGTAGCCGAAAGGTTCTCTTCACAAATTAATCCAAGAAAACTTTGTGAAATGTATTAAAGAGCTGCTACTTGTAAAGGATAGGTAGAAATGGAATAATGTGACTAAAAATCTTTGCTAGCATTATCTCCATAATCTTTTCTAGTATTTAGTTCCATCTCCATAAAGTTGATGTATAGAAAGTACGGGTTACATAATACAAAAGATTCACAAACCACCACCACTCTTTTTTTTTTTTTTTTTTTGGAGAAGTTTTTCGTTATAGGGCGCATGCGCTCGCCAGACAGACAGATACAGAGAGACAGAAAGCGAGAAATCACCCCCCAGGGGGGGATGGTCACGCCGCAATCCCTTCTCCTCCATTCTCCTCTTGGGATCTTGGGCACGCACGCACACGCGCTGGCGTGAGTTTTAAGCCACCGGGTCCGGGACATGAACCGCGGTCGACTACGTGGGAGTCCAGTGACATAGCCATTACGCTAATTGCCGGTTCCCATAACCACCATCACTCTTTACGTGTTGTAAAATCGTGCTTGAAATAGTACTTCTTTATTCCTAGAAAGAAGTACAAATATGAACAATAATAAGCACTTAAAAAATCTGCTGAAAAACTAAAACATTTCAAATGGCTTATCTAGTTCTGGGAAGGTATATCATTAAAATAAAAGTTGAAATATGAAAGGATAGCTAAAGAAATGAGATGAATTCCATGTGGAATGAAATATAAAGCATTTAATTCGATGTCTAACTCTTTTGAAAACATCCACTGAGGGATAAACGGAAACAAAGCTGGAAATACCAGGAGAACAATAAGAGAATGCAAAAACAAGGGAATGGAGACTTGGCAGGATGGAAAACGAAGAACTCATAATGGCACACAGTGGACTCCATTGCTAACTGGCCCTCAGATTGCTTTTGACACCCTGTGGAATCGCATATACACAGTCAGACAGATGTGACACTGTTAATGGACACTGATAGAAATATCCTTAATGGGAAATACTTCAAGGTGGCTAAAAGGAAAAGGTACAATAGTCTGATCCAATAAAGAATCAGTTCAGAAATATTTAACAATAGATTTTATAAAGGAAAGAAATGCAAAACAAGCAAGAAACAGCCAATGATGTGCACTGACTTCACTGATTCAAGGTATCTCTGATAAGATAGTAGGGTTTATTATTGGTCCTCGTACTTCCTAAAAGTGCATGTAATATTGCAGGAAAAAAAATATTTTGAAATGAATAAATTCTACTTCCTAATAAAAATATACTTTGATGAAGACTATAATTAAAATACATTTTCAACATATTCTGAAAAATAAAATTCTAGTGCAGGCTGTTTAAGTCTTCTATATGTGTAATAGTATGTATCTTACTTGGATATATAAATAGTGTGTAAAACAAAGAAAGCCATGGTGAAAATTAATTTCTAAAATATGACTATTAGATCACTATAAACTATTCTGTTTAGATTCAACCAAATATTGATACTAACATGATATGTGCCAGAGTTCTGGAATCATTATATTTTATCCTAACATAAACTGTTTGAAACTGGTATTTTTAAGGCAAATTGAGGTTCAGAGAAGTTAAGAGATCTGGCCAGGGATTCAGACACCAAAATTATGAATATAAATTAAGTGGCCAAGTCTCTCTTTCCATGCAAATCTTTTCAAATGAGAAGATAAAATTTATGAACAAAATGCAGGTTTTTTTTTTTTGAATCATGAACTATGTTTTTGAATTTCTTCATTGGAAATCTCATGTGTAAAATAAAATTTGACTTAAAATATTTTCTGTTATATATATATATGTATTTATATACATATATATCATCTTTCTATCTCTATATATACATATACATCTATATATATATCATATGTCTATATATCTATATATCATATTATCTGTAGCTTTATCTACCATGTATATGTATATATATTACATATATGTTAAAGTAACCCCCATTGCTTTACACTTTCTGGCACATGGTTAGAAGTTTAACATTTACGCTCTTAAAATATTTCTAACCATTTCTTTGATAAACTTAAAACATTTTGCTTAATTTTTTGACTGGGAATATATCAGTACATAATTTTATCCAGAGGAACTATCATAAAATTAATCACAGAGGAATTTTTAAGATTAATATGCAAAACAAAAGAACTCTGAGTCCAGCTATTAGACTGGTATTAGACCTGAATGGAGGTCAAGAGGCCCAGAGTCAGTATGAGGAAATCTCATACTGACATGTGGAGGTCAACAAGTAGGATCAGAGGAATGATACCCTGATTAGAAATCATTACTTTCGAGGGATATTTCTGTGGATGTTTAATTGCCTTTTTATTTATTTATTTATTTTTTGTGCTCTTGATTAATACAAGCTCATGCAAAGTTCGACCTCTTCTTACCAATTGCAACGATAGTCAGGTGCTGCATAATGACATTTTGGTCAATGGGGCACTGCATCTGCATGGTGATCCCATAGATTAAAATGGGGCTGAAAGATTCCTTCGCTTCATGTAGTGGTAGCCATCACAGTGCATTGCAGTACGCATCGTTTGGTAATGGCGGTGTGAACACACCTCCTGGACTGCTATTGATAGTTGTATGAAAGGATGGCATGATCACAAATAGCCCATAATACTAGGTAATAATAAAGGTAATAATAAACTGCTCTGTCGCTGGTTTATGTATTTACCATCCAACACTTATTGCCATTATTTTAGAGTATAATCCTTCTACTTATAAAATTAAAAACGTTTACTTGGAAGTAGTATTTGGTGTTATGCTGAGAGCAGCCTCAGTCATCTTGTGGTTACTGTGTTTCTTCATTGCATCATTTTGTGCTTGATTTAATCCCACATTGTTTTGGTCACGGTGGCCCTTCCAGGGGGCTACGATACAAAAGGAGAAAGCAGTGATATTGATGATCCTGACTCTGCGTACGCCTCGGGGAATATGTGTGTTTATGTATTAGTTTTTAACACAAGAAGTTTAAGAAGTAAAGAAAGAAATTGAACAGAAAAAGCTAATGTAATGAGGATAGAAAGAAAAAATACTTTTGCACGCCTGTACAATGTGTGTTTCAAGCTAAGTGTTATTACAAAAGTCAAAAGGTTAAAAAAATGTAAAGGTTTATAAAGTATAAAAGTTATAGTAGGTCAAGGTTAGTTTACTATTTTTAAATTTTTTTTATTTTTGGAGAGGTTTTTCCTACAGGGTGCATGCGCTTGCCAGAAAGAGAGACAGAGACAGAGACAGAGACAGAGACAGAGACAGAGACAGAGACAGAAAGCAAAAACCCCCCCCCAGGAGGGATGGCCACACCACAGTCCCTTCTCCTCCATTCTCCTCTCGGGATCTTGGGCACGCACGCACACGCGCCCGGCATGAGTTTTAAGCCACCGGGTCCAGGACTCGAACTGTGGTCAACTAATGGGAGTCCAGCGACATAGCCATTATGTTCACTGCTGGTCCCAAGGTTAGTTTACTATTTTTAAATTTTTTTTATTTTTGGAGAGGTTTTTCCTACAGGGTGCATGCGCTTGCCAGAAAGAGAGACAGAGACCGAGACAGAAAGCAAAAACCCCCCCCCAGGAGGGATGGCCACACCACAGTCCCTTCTCCTCCATTCTCCTCTCGGGATCTTGGGCACGCACGCACACGCGCCCGGCATGAGTTTTAAGCCACCGGGTCCAGGACTCGAACTGTGGTCAACTAATGGGAGTCCAGCGACATAGCCATTATGTTCACTGCTGGTCCCAAGGTTAGTTTACTATTTTTAAATTTTTTTTATTTTTGGAGAGGTTTTTCCTACAGGGTGCATGCGCTTGCCAGAAAGAGAGACAGAGACCGAGACAGAAAGCAAAAACCCCCCCCCAGGAGGGATGGCCACACCACAGTCCCTTCTCCTCCATTCTCCTCTCGGGATCTTGGGCACGCACGCACACGCGCCCGGCATGAGTTTTAAGCCACCGGGTCCAGGACTCGAACTGTGGTCAACTAATGGGAGTCCAGCGACATAGCCATTATGTTCACTGCTGGTCCCAAGGTTAGTTTACTATTAAAGACAGAAAAATGTATATTTAAACACATGTATTATAAATTTAGTGTATGTTAAGCGTACAATGTTTGTAAAGTTTAAAGTAGTATATGATAATTACACAGGCCTTCACATTCACATACTGCTCCTTCACTGACTAATGCTGAACAGCTTCCTGTCCTGCAATGTTCATTCATGATACTGTGCCCTCTTCAATTGTATCATTTCATCTTTTATACTCTAGTTTTACTGTAGCTTTCTATGTTTAGATATATCTCAAAGCACAAATACCATTGTGTTACAATTGCTACAGTATTCAGTATAATAACACGGGTGTACAGGTTTGTAGTCTAGGAGCAATGGCTATATCTCTAGTTGTGTAATAAGCTATACCATCTGGGTTTATATAAACATGTAATATCGTATTCACACAACAATGGAATCACCTACCAATGCATTTCTCAGAACATATCCTGTTGTTAAATGATGTATGACTATACTTAAACACGGAACTAGAAAAGTTTGCAAGAGCATAAGGTAGAAATTATCTATGGAGAGACCTTTGGATACAGCCCATAAAGAAGGATATTGGGAAAGAAATAGTTATATTATTCATCTAGATGAGCAAGTAAATTAGTTGACAGGAATGTTTTTATGGCTTTTGATTTTGGCAAATTCTAGGTTTTAAGTTTTTACTTATGATTTTATTCCACGAATAATAAAAGTATTATGAAATGACATGTAAAATGAAGAAATGATCAGACATCTGTAGCTCTGTCCATCTCTTTTTGTGTTTGATCTAATTCCATTTAACCCTTGGATTCCGATTTACTTGGTCCTCAGGGTATCTTCAACGACCTACTTATTCACGCTTTTTCATCTTATTCCTCTCCAGATTATCACTTTGCTCTGTGTTCGGTTATGTAAGAATGGCTCATTCAAATTTTCTTTTTTGACTCTTACGTGTTTTCCATGAATTATATTCATGGGGCTGGCTAGTGTATCAGAAACCAAGACCTCCCTGGTACCTTGGGAAGTCAGATACTGATGAGTTTATAGAATTATTTAGGGAGATTTACCCTCTTAATCAGAGAGGGCTTCTCTATTTATCCATTGAATAGTATAATGGAAAAGAAACTTGGCTAGAGGTCAGGAAATGAGGTAAAGGGAGCTATAGAAAGGGATCGTGGGTAGGGTGATTTAGGAAATTAGAGAAATTTCAAGATGAAGGAAGACTGAACAAGGAGTATTGTGAGTAGGAAATCAGATTCATACATATAGATATTGAGAAATCTTTTGGTCCGTATCAGTTGTAGCTAGTTGGCATCTCTTAAATAACGTAACTATGCCATGAAAGCAATCTTAATAGCAAAGAGCCCTTCATAATGGATTTCCTTCATTTGTAGGCAAAAGTTTTTTTATAAGAAAAATGCTCAGAAGAGAAAGTATTCACTTTCCATTTCTTTTTAGGAAAGTAGAACCCTTATTGTCACACACTTGCCTAGTTTTTTGATTTTAATAGTGAATTTCTACCATAACTTCTTCTTTTTTCTATCTTTCTTTCTTTTTTCCTTTTGTTTGTTTGTTTTTTAGAGATTTTTGCTATAGGGCATGTGCACTTGCTGAAGAGAGACAGAGAGAAATAGAAAGTGAGAAATCACACGCTGGGGGGATGACCACATCACAATTCCTTCTCCTTTACTCTCCTGCAATTCTGGGTATGCATGCACACACACCTGGGGTGAGTTTCAAGTTGCCAAGTCCAGGACCCAAACCATGGTCGTCAACCATGTGACAGTCCAGTGCCTTAACCACTATGCCATCTGCTGGCCCCTTCTACCATGAATTTTTTTTTTTTTTTTAATGAGCTATTTATGCTATAGGGCACAGGCATTCACTGGAGACAGGGAGACAGAGGAAAGAAAATGAGAAGACACACCCCAGGGAGGTTGGTCATGCTGCATTCCCTTCTCCTCTATTCTCCTCTCTAGATTTGGATTATGCAAGCTCATGCACCCTGTGTGAGTTTTAAGCTTCTAGGCCTGGGACTTGAACTGTGTTTGACTGTGTGGGAGTCTAGTGATGTAACCATTATGCCATCTGCAGGTTCTGCACCATGAATTCTTAAGACAGCATAATAAGATAAATCACTTTTTTCTTTGTTTGTTTTAGAGTATTACAGATATGATTCTCCTGCCTTAGCTTTCCGAGTAGCTGGGGCTACAGGCACACCCCACTGCATTCAGCTTTTAGAGTGATTAGGATTTGACCCAGGGCCTCTCAGGTGGCCACACCTGTCATGTAGCAATGTCAGTCAATGTATGCTACCGCTGGGCCAACCTGAGTGCTTTCAAAGTCTATGTGTCTATGTGTGCATGTGTGTCTGTAGTAAAATTGTTAGGAATCCAAGGTTTTTACCTGAAAAGTTTAGCTGCATATCCTATGAAGGCATTTCAAAATAATCAGATAGGAACCAGCAGTTGGGGTAATGGCTATGTTGCTGGACTCCCATGTAGTCAACTGCAGTTCAAGTCCTGGACCCAGTGGCTTAAACTCATTCCAGGTGCATGTGCATGCATGCCGAGATGGAGAGGAGAATGGAGAAGGGAATGTGGCTTGACCAACCCCCCTGGGGTGTGATTTCTCACTTTCTGTATCTCTGTCTCTCTGTCTTTCTGGCAAGCACACACGCCCTAAAGCAAAATCCTCTAAAAAATATCAGCTATATCATAGCCTAGCACTCTAAAATAAGCATGGCAAATAAATAAAGATCTTCTAATAGCATCTCTCATAGAGTAATTAAATATCAAAACAAATTCTTTTTATTTTTTGAGAGGTTTTTTTTTTCCAAAGTGTGCATGTGCTTGCCAGAAAGACAGAGACAGAGAGAAAGAAAGTGAGCAATCACTCCCCAGGGGGCATGGCCGCACCACAATCCCTTCTCCTCCATTCTCCTCTCAAGATCTTGGGCACGCATGCACACATGCCCAGCATGTGTTTAAGCCACCAGGTCCAGTACTCGAACCGTGGTCGACTACATGGGAGTTCAGTGACATAGCCATTAGGCTAACTGCTGGTCCCAATATCAAAACAAATTCTGACATAACAACTAGTTTCAGATTTCTATGCTATGTTCAGTCTATTTGTTATCATAGGACACTTTTTGTTAATCACTTATTACTGTGTAAGGTGAGAGCAGTTCACCTTTTTAAAGAATTTTAATCAATTCACAAATCACTTTTATAAAGGTTCTTAGAGCATGGGACCATGCCAGCTTAGTCACAGAAAACCCTGGCAAAGACATTGTCAGAATAGTTACTATATTTAATAAGAGTAATTGATTAGGACCCAGTCAGGTAGGCAAAAAAAGCATCAGTGATCTGAGAAATCTATCACAGACAAGTAGATTCTTGCCTAATTTAATGTTTAAGGCCTAATTTCATGGTGTGAAAGACTGATAAAAGTGTTGAGGACCTACAGTTATGGAAATACTCAATTCACAAATAAGTTCTTTTTTTTTTTTTGTTGTTGTTGTTGATGTTTGTTTGTTTTTGAGAGGTTTTTGCTATAGGGTGCGTGCGCTTGCCAGACAGACAGAGACAGAGAGACAGAAAGTGAGAAATCACTCCCCAGGGGGGATGGCCACGCCGGAATCCCTTCTTCTCCATTCTCCTCTCAACATCTTGGGCACACACGCACATGCACTCGGCGTGAGTTTTAAGCCACCGGGTCCGGGACGCAAACCACAGTCGATTACATGGGAGTCCAGCGACATAGCCATTATGCTAACTGCTGGTCCCCACAAATAAGTTCTTAATATTGGTTTTAAGCATAAGAGAACGAAGTTGAAATTGTTATCAGAGATGAAGTGATATGTGAAATCTTAGTCATTGAAAAGAGGAAGAAAAAATTTTTGCCCGTTAGACCTGAACAACTGCTCCCTGTGAGATTATCAGAAATAATGTTAATTACCAAACTACTCTATGTTGAGTTGAAAGTCTTGGATCTCTTCTGACTTAATGAGTGGATTTCACATTTTGGGATGATGCTTAACCTAAAGCTGATGCCAAGGTCTCAACTCTTGATAAAAGGGATTTGGGGATCTTGAACTTGTCAGTTTTGAAAGCTGAGAATCAAAATTACTCACTAGGTAAGAATCCTTCAATTCATAAAGTCAAAGTGTTGCAATTCTTTTCCATAGTGTTTTTATATCTAACTTGATATCTAATAACTAAACTCTTATTATTTTTTGCCCAAACTGATTAACAGAAAATGCTTATCTTTAGTTATTTATATTTTCTTTTCTTTCCTTTTTATTTGAGAGAGATTTTTGGTTTAGGGCATGTGTGCTCACCTGAGAGACAGAAAGCAAGAAATCACACTCTAGAGGATGGCCATGATGCAATCCCTTGTCCTCCATTCTCTTTTTTGGGATTTTGGGCACACACACACACACATGCCTGGCATGAGTTTAAAGCTGCTGGGTCTAGGACTCAAACTGGGACCAACTACATGAGAGTCTAGAGACATAACCATTACACCATCTGCTGGTTCCTAGCTATTTATATTTTCTAATAGTTATCAAGATAATTATCCACATTGAAACTTTTCTGTGCCTTTTTTAAAAGTCAGGTCAAAGTTTTACATTTGAATCAGATATTTAAAATTATATAGAGTGGAAACAGGTTGCACTAGAATTGTTATACAGTATATTAATGCAGTCCATTTAATATGTGATTTTAAATAGAGATATAAAAAGCTAATTAAGCCAATATATGAATAGACTACTATTTCTTTTTCTCTAATTTTCTCCAAAGGTGTGTATACTTGCCAGAGAGAGACAGAGACACAGAGAGAGAATTCATGAGAAAGCAAGCCCCATAGGGGATGGGTCATGCTGCTGTCCCTTCTCCATCTCTCCTTCCATTTAGCATCTTGGGCATGCATGTACATGTGCCTGGTGCATTCCTTAAATTATGGGTCTAGCACTCAAACCATGCATTACCATGCCAAATCCAGCAACCTAACGCATCCCACCATGGGCAGGCCTCACACTACTGATATTTTTTCAAGGAGCAGAAATGGAAGACAACCATGATATCAGAAGTAACTGTGAATTTTTCCTAGACTGTGCAGTCTGAATGAAAAATAAATAAGTACATAAATCAAATTTAGTTCAGATCTAGTCACGAATTGTTTTAACATCAAGTCCTTAACTTGACAAGTTCATTTTTGTAGTGCAAATATTTACAATTACATCCCACGGGTATGTTTCACAGGTCATTATTTTAACACTATAAAATATTTCTCAGATGTCCTCTTTTAAAAAGCTGAACATAACCCATAAATTCGTCACTCGGAGGTTCATAACAAGTGGATTAATGTAAAGACATCTTGCTTTGACTTTCAGCATTTTCCTTTTTCTCAACATAACTGTTTTTATCACAGTGAGACAGGACAGACTGAAACCAACTCTAATAGAGCCACCATGATCATTGAGCAGGCTGGGTAAATTCATGCAAACACACAGAAGTCAATGTAGAATACAATGTTATGTCTCTAAAGCTAGACAAGACAGTTTTAAAGCTGGTTCCTTTCATAGAACTCAGACTAAGAATCTCTAAGAATCCCAAGATCCTTAAGGTTATCATAGGGGGACAGCCTAAGAACCATTATCATGAGGGTTTTAGTCTGCCATGTCAGAAAGCAAAAGCAATGCTCCCTTATACATTATACTGTATGGAAAT